>NW_026894938.1:0-51752 GCF_032452875.1 Bos javanicus
TGACTGATCATGCACTGATCACGTGGCTGATCATGCACTGATCACGTGGCTGTCATGCACTGATCACGTGGATGATCATGCACTGATCACGTGGCTGATCACACTGCGTATCACATGACTGATCATGCACTGATCACGTGGCTATCATGCACTGATCACGTGGCTGATCATGCACTGATCACGTGGCTGATCATGCAATGATCACGTGACTACCATGTACTGGTCATGACTGATCATGCACTGATCACGTAATTGATCATGCACTGATCACGTGGCTGATCATGCACTGATCACGTGGCTGATCATGCACTGATCACGTGATTGATCATGCACTGATCACGTATTATCATGCACTGATCACGTGGCACAGATCATGCACTGATCACGTGGCTGATCATGCACTGATCACGTGGCTGATCATGCACTGATCGCGTGCCTGATCATGCACTGATCGTGGCTGATCATGCACTGATCACGTGACTGATCATGCACTGATCACTGGTGATGATCATGCACTGATCACGTGGCTATCATGCACTGCACGTGGCTGATCATGCCATGATCACGCGGCTACCATGTACTGGTCACATGACTGATCATGCACTGATCACGTGACTGATCATGCACTGATCACGTGGCTATCATGCACTACTCACGTGGCTGATCATGCTTCACCATGTACAGGTCACGTGATGATCATACACCCATCAGGTGACTGATCATGCACTGATCATTGACTGATGCACTGTTCACGTCTATATCATGCACTGATCACATGACTGCCCGTGCACTGATCACGTGGATGATCATACTAATCTTGTGACAGATCATGCACTGATCACGTGGCTGATCATGCACTGATACCGTGACTGAGCATGGACTGATCATGACTATCATGTAGTGATCACGTGACTTAATGCGCTGATCATGTGACTGATCATGCGCTGATCATGTTTATCATACACTGATCATGTGCCTCTGGAGGCAATAAACAAAGAGCTGAGTAGGCACGAATCAAACAGTCAGCAGGCAATAATCATGGAACACAGGTGTGAGGAATCATGCTGCTCAGCTGGCAATAATCAAGCAGCTGAGCAGGCAGGAATTACGCAGCACAGCTGGCAATTGTCAAGCAGATGACAGGCAGGAATCGTGCAGCTCAGCTGGCAATTGTCAAGCAGATGAGCAGACAGTAATCACGCAGCTCAGCAGGCCCAGATCACGTGACTGAGCATGCACTGTTCACGTGGCTGATCATGCACTGATCACGTGATGATCATGCACTGATCACTTGGATATCATGCACTGATCACGTGGCTGATCATACACTGTTCACGTGTCTGATCATGCACTGATCACGTGGCTACGTCATGCACTGATCACGTGGCTGAACATGCACTGTTCACGTGATCACACACTGTCACGTGACATATCATGCACTGATCGCGTGGCTCCATGCACTGATCACGTGGCTGATCATACTCTGCTCACGTAACTCATGCACATCACGTGGCTATCATGCACTGCTCACGTGGCTGTCATGGAATGATCACGTGGCAACATATACTGGTAACGTGACTGATCATGCGAATCACGTAAATGATCATGCACTGTTCACGTGACTGATCATGCTGATCACGTGACTGATCATGCACTGACACGTGGCTATCATGCTCTGCTCACGTGGCTGATCATGCACGATCACGTAGCCATGTACTGGTCACGTGACTGATCATGCACTGATCACGTAATTGATCCTGCACTGATCACGTGGCTCATCATGCACTGATCACGTGGCTGATCACACATGTATCACGTGACTGATCATGCACTGATCACGTGGCTCTCATGCACTGATCACGTGGCTGTCATGCACTGATCACGTGGATATCATGCACTGATCACGTGGCTGATCACGTATCACATGACTGATCATGCACTGATCACGTGGCTATCATGCACTGATCACGTGGCTATCATGCACACTGATCACGTGGCTGATCATGCACTGATCACGTAGCTACCATGTACTGGTCACGTGACTGATCATGCACTGATCACGTGGCTGATCATGCACTGATCACGTGGCTGATCATGCACTGATCGTGGCTGATCATGCACTGATCACGTAACTGATCATGCACTGATCACGTGACTGATCATGCACTGATCACGTGGCTGATCATGCACTGATCACGTGGCTGATCATACACTGATCACGTGCCTGATCATGCACTGATCACGTGGCTGATCATGCACTGATCACGTGACTGATCATGCACTGATCTGTGTCTGATCATGCACTGATCACGTGACTGATCATGCACTGATCTCGTGTCTGATCATGCACTGATCACGTGGCTATCATGCACTGCTCACGTGGCTGATCATGCACTGATCACGCCTACCATGTACTGGTCACATGACTGATCATGCACTGATCACGTGACTGATCATGCACTGATCACGTGGCTATCATGCACTACTCACGTGGCTGATCATGCAATGATCATGTAGCTACCATGTACAGGTCACGTGAATGATCATACACCCATCAGGTGACTGATCATGCACTGATCACGTGGCTATCATGCACTGATCACGTGACTGATCATGCACTGATCACGTCTATATCATGCACTGATCACATGACTGCCCATGCACTGATCACGTGGATGATCATACACTAATCTTGTGACAGATCATGCACTGATCACGTGGCTGATCATGCACTGATACCGTGACTGAGCATGGACTGATCACATGACTATCATGTAGTGATCACGTGACTTAATGGCGCTGATCATGTGACTGATCATGTGACTGATCATGCGCTGATCATGTTTGCTATCATACACTGATCATGTGCCTCTGGAGGCAATAAACAAAGAGCTGAGTAGGCACGAATCAAACAGTCAGCAGGCAATAATCATGGAACTCAGGTGTGAGGAATCATGCTGCTCAGCTGGCAATAATCAAGCAGCTGAGCAGGCAGAATGCGTGCAGCTCATCGGCAATGTCAAGCAGATGAGCAGACAGTAATCACGCGGCTCAGCAGGCCCTGATCACGTGACTGATCATGCGCTGTTCACGTGGCTGATCATACACTGATCGCGTGATGATCATGCACTGATCACGTGGATATCATGCACTGATCGCGTGGCTGATCATACACTGTTCATGTCTGACCATGCACTGATCACGTGGCTGATCATACACTGCTCACGTGACTGATCATGCACTGATCACGTGGCTATCATGCACTGATCGTGGCTGAACATGCACTGTTCACGTGGCTGATCACACACCTATCACGTGACTTATCATGCACTGATCGCGTGGCAATCATGCACTGATCACGTGGCTGATCATACTCTGCTCACGTAACTCATGCAACATCACGTGGCTATCATGCACTGATCACGTGGCTCGTCATGGAATGATCACGTAGCACCATATACTGGTACTGACTGATCATGCAAAGATCACGTGGCTGATCATGCACTGATCACGTGACTGATCATGTACTGATCGCGTGACTGATCATGCACTGATCACGTGGCTATCATGCTCTGATCACGTGGCTGATCATGCGATCATGTAGCAACCATGTACTGGTCACGTGACTGATCATGCACTGATCACGTGACTGATCCTGCACTGATCGCGTGGCTCATCATGCACTGATCACGTGGCTGATCACACATGTATCACGTGACTGATCATGCTGATCCCGTGGCTCTCATGCACTGATCACGTGGTATGCACTGATCACGTGGATATCATGCACTGATCATGTGGCTGATGCACGTATCACATGACTGATCATGCACTGATCGCGTGGCTATCATGCACTGATCACGTGGCTATCATGCACTGATCACGTGGCTGATCAGGCAATGATCACGTGGCTATCATGTACTGATCACGTGACTGATCATGCACTGATCACGTAATTGATCGCACTGATCATGTGGCTGACCATGCACTGATCACGTGGCTGATCATACACTGATCACGTAACTGATCATGCACTGATCACGTGGCTGATCATGCACTGATCACGTGGCTATCATGCACTGATCACGTGGCTGACACACTGATCACGTGCCTGATCATGCACTGATCACGTGGCTGATCATGCACTGATCATGACTGATCATGCACTGATCTCGTGACTGATCATGCACTGATCACGTGGCTATCATGCACTGCTCACGTGGCTGATCATGCCTGATCACGCATGTATGCTGATCATGACTGATCATGCACTGATCACGTGACTGATCATGCAGTGATCACGTGGCTATCATGCACTACTCACGTGGCTGATCATGCAATGATCATGTAGCTACCATGTACAGGTCACGTGAATGATCATACACCCATCAGGTGACTGATCATGCACTGATCGCGTGGCTATCATGCACTGATCACGGGACTGATCATGCTGTTCACGTCTATATCATGCACTGATCACGTGACTGCCCGTGCACTGATCACGTGGATGATCATACACTAATCTTGTGACAGATCATGCACTGATCACGTGGCTGATCATGCACTGATACCGTGACTGAGCATGGACTGATCACATGACTATCATGTAGTGATCACGTGACTTAATGGCGCTGATCATGTGACTGATCATGCGCTGATCATGTTTGCTATCATACACTGATCATGTGCCTCTGGAGGCAATAAACAAAGAGCTGAGTAGGCGCGAATCAAACAGTCAGCAGGCAATAATCATGGAACTCAGGTGTGAGGAATCATGCTGCTCAGCTGGCAATAATCAAGCAGCTGAGCAGGCAGAATTCGCAGCACAGCTGGCAATTGTCAAGCAGATGACAGGCAGGAATCGTGCAGCTCAGCTGGCAATTGTCAAGCAGATGAGCAGACAGTAATCACGCAGCTCAGCAGGCCCAGATCACGTGACTGAGCATGCACTGTTCGCGTGGCTGATCATACACTGATCACGTGATGATCATGCACTGATCACTTGGATATCATGCACTGATCACGTGGCTGATCATACACTGTTCGCGTGTCTGACCATGCACTGATCACGTGGCTGATCATACACTGCTCACGTAACTGATCATGCACTGATCACGTGGCTATCATGCACTGATCACGTGGCTGAACATGCACTGATCACGTGGCTGATCGCATGATCACGTGGCTGATCACACCTGTCACGTGACATATCATGCACTGATCACGTGGCTCATGCACTGATCACGTGGCTGATCATACTCTGCTCAACTCCATGCACATCGCGTGGCTATCATGCACTGCTCACGTGGCTCGTCATGGAATGATCACGTGGCAACCATATACTGGTAACGTGACTGATCATGCAAAGATCACGTAAATGATCATGCACATTCACGTGACTGATCATGTACTGATCGCGTGACTGATCATGCACTGATCACGTGGCTATCATGCTCTGCTCACGTGGCTGATCATGCACGATCACGTAGCAACCATGTACTGGTCGCGTGACTGATCATGCACTGATCACGTAATTGATCATGCACTGATCACGTGGCTCATCATGCACTGATCGCGTGGCTGATCACACATGTATCACGTGACTGATCATGCACTGATCCCGTGCTCTCATGCACTGATCACGTGGCTGTCATGCACTGATCACGTGGATATCATGCACTGATCGCGTGGCTGATCACACACGTGATCATGACTGATCATGCACTGATCACGTGGCTATCATGCACTGATCACGTGGCTGATCAGGCAATGATCACGTGGCTACAGCATGTACTGGTCACGTGACTGATCATGCACTGATCACGTAATTGATCATGCACTGATCATGTGGCTGATCATGCACTGATCACGTGGCTGATCATACACTGATCACATAACTGATCATGCACTGATCACGTGACTGATCATGCACTGATCGCGTGGCTATCATGCACTGATCACTTGGCTGGACATGCACTGATCACGTGCCTGGTCATGCACTGATCACGTGGCTGATCATGCACTGATCACGTGCCTGATCATGCACTGATCACGTGGCTATCATGCACTGCTCACGTGGCTGATCATGCCATGATCACGCAGCTACCATGTACTGTATGACTGATCATGCACTGATCGCGTGACTGATCATGCAGTGATCACGTGGCTATCATGAACTGCTCACGTGGCTGATCATGCAATGATCATGTAGCTACCATGTACAGGTCGTGAATGATCATACACCCATCAGGTGACTGATCATGCGCTGATCACGTGGCTATCATGCACTGATCGCGAGACTGATCATGCACTGTCACGTCTATATCATGCACTGATCACATGACTGCCCGTGCACTGATCACGTGGATGATCATGCACTAATCTTGTGACAGATCATGCACTGATCACGTGGCTGATCATGCACTGATACCGTGACTGAGCATGGACTGATCACATGACTATCATGTAGTGATCACGTGACTTAATGGCGCTGATCATGTGACTGATCATGCGCTGATCATGTTTGCTATCATACACTGATCATGTGCCTCTGGAGGCAATAAACAAAGAGCTGAGTAGGCACGAATCAAACAGTCAGCAGGCAATAGTCATGGAACACAGGTGTGAGAATCATGCTGCTCAGCTGGCAATAATCAAGCAGCTGAGCAGGCAGGAATTACGCAGCACAGCTGGCAATTATCAAGCAGATGACAGGCAGGAATCGTGCAGCTCAGCTGGCAATTGTCAAGCAGATGAGCAGACAGTAATCACGCAGCTCAGCAGGCCCAGATCACGTGACTGAGCATGCACTGTTCACGTGGCTGATCATACACTGATCGCGTGATGATCATGCACTGATCACTTGGATATCATGCACTGATCACGTGGCTGATCATACACTGTTCACGTGTCTGACCATGCACTGATCACGTGGCTATCATACACTGCTCACGTGGCTGATCATGCACTGATCACGTGGCTGATCCACACTGTCACGTGACATATCATGCACTGATCACGTGGCACTCATGCACTGATCACGTGACTGATCATGCTGATCACGTAACTCATGCACACATCAGTGGCTATCATGCACTGATCACGTGGCTGATCATGCAATGATCGTAGCAACCATACACTGGTCACGTGACTGATCATGCTGATCACGTAATTGATCATGCACTGATCGCGTGACTGATCATGCACTGATCACGTGGCTGATCATGCACTGATCGCGTGGCTATCATGCACTGCTCACGTGGCTGATCATGCAGCGATCACGTAGCTACCATGTACTGATCACGTGACTGATCATGCACTGATCGCGTAATTGATCATGCACTGATCACGTGGCTATCATGCACTGCTCACGTGGCTGATCACACATGTATCACGTGACTGATCATGCACTGATCGTGGCTATCATGCACTGATCGCGTGGCTGTCATGCACTGATCACGTGGCTGATCATGCACTGATCACGTGGCTGATCACACGTATCACATGACTGATCATGCACTGATCACGTGGCTGATCATGCACTGATCGCGTGGCTATCATGCACTGATCGCGTGGCTGATCATCTGATCACGTAGCTATCATGTACTGGTCACGTGACTGATCATGCACTGATCACGTAATTGATCATGCACTGATCACGTGGCTGATCATGCACTGATCGCGTGGCTGATCATGCACTGATCATGGCTGATCATACACTGATCACGTGACTGATCATGCACTGATCACGTGGCTATCATGCACTGATCACGTGGCTGGACATGCACTGATCACGTGCCTGATCATGCACTGATCACGTGGCTGATCATGCACTGATCACGTGGCTGATCATGCACTGATCACGTTCTGATCATGCACTGATCACGTGGCTATCATGCACTGATCACGTGGCTGATCGCGCATGATCACAGCTACCATGTACTGGTCACGTGACTGATCATGCACTGATCACGTGACTGATCATGCAGTGATCACGTGGCTATCATGCACTGATCACGTGGCTGATCATGCAATGATCATGTAGCTACCATGTACAGGTCACGTGAATGATCATACACTGATCAGGTGACTGATCATGCACTGATCACGTGGCTATCATGCACTGATCACGTGACTGATCATGCACTGATCACGTCTATATCATGCACTGATCACGTGACTGCCCGTGCACTGATCACGTGGCTGATCATACTAATCTTGTGACAGATCATGCACTGATCACGTGGCTGATCATGCACTGATACCGTGACTGAGCATGGACTGATCACATGACTATCATGTAGTGATCACGTGACTTAATGGCGCTGATCATGTGACTGATCATGCGCTGATCATGTTGCTATCATACACTGATCATGTGCCTCTGGAGGCAATAAACAAAGAGCTGAGTAGGCGAATCAAACAGTCAGCAGGCAATAATCATGGAACTCAGGTGTGAGGAATCATGCTGCTCAGCTGGCAATAATCAAGCAGCTGAGCAGGCAGGAATTACGCCTCAGCTGGCAATTATCAAGCAGATGACAGGCAGGAATCGTGCAGCTCAGCTGGCAATTGTCAAGCAGATGAGCAGACAGTAATCACGCAGCTCAGCGGGCCCAGATCACGTGACTGAGCATGCACTGTTCACGTGGCTGATCATGCACTGATCACGTGATGATCATGCACTGATCACTTGGATATCATGCACTGATCACGTGGCTGATCATACACTGTTCGCGTGTCTGACCATGCACTGATCACGTGGCTGATCATACACTGCTCACGTAACTGATCATGCACTGATCACGTGGCTATCATGCACTGATCAAGTGGCTGAACATGCACTGTTCACGTGGCTGATCACACACTGTCACGTGACATATCATGCACTGATCACGTGGCACTCATGCACTGATCACGTGGCTGATCATGCTCTGCTCACGTAACTCATGCACACATCACGTGGCTATCATGCACTGCTCACGTGGCTGTCATGGAATGATCACGTAGCAATCATGTACTGATCACGTGGCTGATCATGCAATGATCACGTAACTGATCATGCACTGTTCACGTGACTGATCATGCACTGATCACGTGACTTATCATGCACTGATCACGTGGCTATCATGCTCTGATCACGTGGCTGATCATGCACGATCACGTAGCAACCATGCTACTGGTCACGTGACTGATCATGCACTGATCACGTAATTGATCATGCACTGATCACGTGGCTCATCATGCACTGATCACGTGGCTGATCACACATGTATCACATGACTGATCATGCACTGATCACGTGACTATCATGCACTGATCGCGTGGCTGTCATGCACTGATCGCGTGGCTATCATGCACTGATCACGTGGCTGATCACACTGTATCATGACTGATCATGCACTGATCGCGTGGCTGATCATGCACTGATCACGTGACTATCATGCACTGATCACGTGGCTGATCATGCAATGATCATGGCTACATGTACTGGTCACGTGACTGATCATGCACCCATCACGTGACTGATCATGCACTGATCACGTGGCTGATCATGCACTGATCACGTGGCTGATCATGCACTGATCACGTGACTGATCATGCACTGATCACATGACTGATCATGCACTGATCGCGTGGCTATCATGCACTGATCACGTGGCTGATCATGCACTGATCACGTGCTGATCATGCACTGATCACGTGACTGATCATGCACTGATCACGTGACTGATCATGCACTGATCACGTGACTGATCATGCACTGATCACGTGGCTATCATGCACTGATCACGTGGCTGATCACGCATGATCACGCGGCTATCATGCACTGATCACGATGATCATGCACTGATCACGTGACTGATCATGCACTGATCACGTGGCTATATCATGCACTGATCACGTGGCTGATCGTGCAGCTGATCGTGCTACCATGCAGATCACGTGACTGATCATGCACATCACGTGGCTGATCATGCACTGATCACGTGGCTGATCATGCACTGATCACGTGATGATCATGCACTGATCACTTGGATATCATGCACTGATCACGTGGCTGATCATGCACTGTTCACGTGGCTGACCATGCACTGATCGCGTGGCTGATCATACACTGCTCACGTAACTGATCATGCACTGATCACGTGGCTATCATGCACTGATCACGTGGCTGATCATGCACTGTTCACGTGGCTGATCACACACTGTCACGTGACATATCATGCACTGATCACGTGCATCATGCACTGATCACGTGGCTGATCATGCTCTGCTCACGTAACTCATGCACACATCGCGTGGCTATCATGCACTGATCACGTGGCTGATCATGGAATGATCACGTAGCAACCATATACTGGCACGTGACTGATCATGCGATCACGTGAAATGATCATGCACTGTTCACGTGACTGATCATGCACTGATCACGTGACTGATCATGCACTGATCGCGTGGCTATCATGCACTGCTCACGTGGCTGATCATGCAACGATCACGTAGCAACCATGCACTGATCACGTGACTGATCATGCACTGATCGCGTAATTGATCATGCACTGATCACGTGGCTCATCATGCACTGATCACGTGGCTGATCACACATGTATCACGTGACTGATCATGCACTGATCACGTGGCTCTCATGCACTGATCGCGTGGCTGTCATGCACTGATCACGTGGATATCATGCACTGATCACGTGGCTGATCATGCACGTATCACATGACTGATCATGCACTGATCACGTGGCTATCATGCACTGATCACGTGGCTATCATGCACTGATCACGTGGCTGATCATGCACTGATCACGTAGCTACCATGTACTGGTCACGTGACTGATCATGCACTGATCACGTGGCTGATCATGCACTGATCACGTGGCTGATCATGCACTGATCACGTGGCTGATCATGCACTGATCACGTAACTGATCATGCACTGATCACGTGACTGATCATGCACTGATCACGTGGCTATCATGCACTGATCACGTGGCTGATCATGCACTGATCACGTGCCTGATCATGCACTGATCACGTGGCTGATCATGCACTGATCACGTGACTGATCATGCACTGATCACGTGTCTGATCATGCACTGATCACGTGGCTATCATGCACTGCTCACGTGGCTGATCATGCATGATCACGCAGCTACCATGTACTGGTCACATGACTGATCATGCACTGATCACGTGACTGATCATGCACTGATCACGTGGCTATCATGCACTACTCACGTGGCTGATCATGCAATGATCATGTAGCTACCATGTACAGGTCACGTGAATGATCATACACCATCAGGTGACTGATCATGCACTGATCGCGTGGCTATCATGCACTGATCACGAGACTGATCATGCACTGATCACGTCTATATCATGCACTGATCACATGACTGCCCATGCACTGATCACGTGGATGATCATACACTAATCATGTGACAGATCATGCACTGATCACGTGGCTGATCATGCACTGATACCGTGACTGAGCATGGACTGATCACATGACTATCATGTAGTGATCACGTGACTTAATGGCGCTGATCATGTGACTGATCATGCGCTGATCATGTTTGCTATCATACACTGATCATGTGCCTCTGGAGGCAATAAACAAAGAGCTGAGTAGGCACGAATCAAACAGTCAGCAGGCAATAATCATGGAACTCAGGTGTGAGGAATCATGCTGCTCAGCTGGCAATAATCAAGCAGCTGAGCAGGCAGGAATTACGCAGCACAGCTGGCAATTGTCAAGCAGATGACAGGCAGGAATCGTGCAGCTCAGCTGGCAATTGTCAAGCAGATGAGCAGACAGTAATCACGCAGCTCAGCAGGCCCAGATCGCGTGACTGAGCATGCACTGTTCGCGTGGCTGATCATACACTGATCACGTGATGATCATGCACTGATCACTTGGATATCATGCACTGATCACGTGGCTGATCATACACTGTTCACGTGTCTGACCATGCACTGATCACGTGGCTGATCATACACTGCTCACGTAACTGATCATGCACTGATCACGTGGCTATCATGCACTGATCACGTGGCTGAACATGCACTGTTCACGTGGCTGATCACACACCTGTCGCGTGACATATCATGCACTGATCACGTGGCACTCATGCACTGATCACGTGGCTGATCATACTCTGCTCACGTAACTCATGCACACATCACGTGGCTATCATGCACTGCTCACGTGGCTGATCATGGAATGATCACGTAGCAACCATATACTGGTACGTGACTGATCATGCAAAGATCACGTAAATGATCATGCACTGTTCACGTGACTGATCATGTACTGATCACGTGACTGATCATGCACTGATCACGTGGCTATCATGCACTGCTCACGTGGCTGATCATGCAACGATCACGTAGCAACCATGTACTGGTCGCGTGACTGATCATGCACTGATCGCGTAATTGATCATGCACTGATCACGTGGCTCATCATGCACTGATCACGTGGCTGATCACACATGTATCACGTGACTGATCATGCACTGATCCGTGGCTCTCATGCACTGATCACGTGGCTGTCATGCACTGATCACGTGGATATCATGCACTGATCACGTGGCTGATCACACGTATCACATGACTGATCATGCACTGATCGCGTGGCTATCATGCACTGATCACGTGGCTGATCATGCACTGATCACGTGGCTGATCATGCAATGATCACGTGGCTACCATGTACTGATCACGTGACTGATCATGCACTGATCACGTGATTGATCATGCACTGATCATGTGGCTGATCATGCACTGATCACGTGGCTGATCATGCACTGATCACATAACTGATCATGCACTGATCACGTGACTGATCATGCACTGATCACGTGGCTATCATGCACTGATCACGTGGCTGACATACACTGATCACGTGCCTGATCATGCACTGATCACGTGGCTGATCATGCACTGATCACGTGACTGATCATGCACTGATCACGTGTCTGATCATGCACTGATCACGTGGCTATCATGCACTGCTCACGTGGCTGATCATGCATGATCACGCAGCTACCATGTACTGGTCACATGACTGATCATGCACTGATCACGTGACTGATCATGCAGTGATCACGTGGCTATCATGCACTACTCACGTGGCTGATCATGCAATGATCATGTAGCTACCATGTACAGGTCACGTGAATGATCATACACCCATCAGGTGACTGATCATGCACTGATCACGTGGCTATCATGCACTGATCACGAGACTGATCATGCACTGATCACGTCTATATCATGCACTGATCACATGACTGCCATGCACTGATCACGTGGATGATCATACACTAATCATGTGACAGATCATGCACTGATCACGTGGCTGATCATGCACTGATACCGTGACTGAGCATGGACTGATCACATGACTATCATGTAGTGATCACGTGACTTAATGGCGCTGATCATGTGACTGATCATGCGCTGATCATGTTTGCTATCATACACTGATCATGTGCCTCTGGAGGCAATAAACAAAGAGCTGAGTAGGCACGAATCAAACAGTCAGCAGGCAATAATCATGGAACTCAGGTGTGAGGAATCATGCTGCTCAGCTGGCAATAATCAAGCAGCTGAGCAGGCAGGAATTACGCAGCACAGCTGGCAATTGTCAAGCAGATGACAGGCAGGAATCGTGCAGCTCAGCTGGCAATTGTCAAGCAGATGAGCAGACAGTAATCACGCAGCTCAGCAGGCCCAGATCACGTGACTGAGCATGCACTGTTCACGTGGCTGATCATACACTGATCACGTGATGATCATGCACTGATCACTTGGATATCATGCACTGATCACGTGGCTGATCATGCACTGTTCACGTGTCTGACCATGCACTGATCACGTGGCTGATCATGCACTGCTCACGTAACTGATCATGCACTGATCACGTGGCTATCATGCACTGATCACGTGGCTGAACATGCACTGTTCACGTGGCTGATCACACACTGTCACGTGACATATCATGCACTGATCACGTGGCACTCATGCACTGATCACGTGGCTGATCATGCTCTGCTCACGTAACTCATGCACACATCACGTGGCTATCATGCACTGCTCACGTGGCTCGTCATGGAATGATCGCGTAGCTACCATATACTGGTCGTGACTGATCATGCACAGATCGCGTAAATGATCATGCACTGTTCACGTGACTGATCATGTACTGATCACGTGACTGATCATGCACTGATCACGTGGCTATCATGCACTGCTCACGTGGCTGATCATGCACGATCACGTAGCAACCATGTACTGGTCACGTGGCTGATCATGCACTGATCACGTAATTGATCCTGCACTGATCACGTGGCTCATCATGCACTGATCACGTGGCTGATCACACATGATCACGTGACTGATCATGCACTGATCACGTGGCTATCATGCACTGATCACGTGGCTGTCATGCACTGATCACGTGGATATCATGCACTGATCACGTGGCTGATCACTGCGTATCACATGACTGATCATGCACTGATCACGTGGCTATCATGCACTGATCACGTGGCTGATCATGCACTGATCACGTGGCTGATCATGCAATGATCACGTGGCTACCATGCACTGGTCACGTGACTGATCATGCACTGATCACGTGACTGATCATGCACTGATCACGTGGCTGATCATGCACTGATCACGTGGCTGATCATGCACTGATCACGTGACTGATCATGCACTGATCACGTGACTGATCATGCACTGATCACGTGGCTATCATGCACTGATCACGTGGCTGATCATGCACTGATCACGTGCCTGATCATGCACTGATCACGTGGCTGATCATGCACTGATCACGTGGCTGATCATGCACTGATCACGTGGCTGATGCACTGATCACGTGGCTATCATGCACTGATCACGTGGCTGATCATGCTGATCACGAGCTACCATGTACTGGTCATGACTGATCATGCACTGATCACGTGACTGATCATGCACTGATCACGTGGCTATCATGCACTGATCACGTGGCTGATCATGCACTGATCATGTAGCTACCATGTACAGTCACGTGAATGATCATACACCCATCACGTGACTGATCATGCACTGATCACGTGGCTGATCATGCACTGATCACGTGATGATCATGCACTGATCACTTGGATATCATGCACTGATCACGTGGCTGATCATGCACTGATCACGTGTCTGATCATGCACTGATCACGTGGCTGATCATGCACTGATCGTGACTGATCATGCACTGATCACGTGGCTATCATGCACTGATCACGTGGCTGATCATGCACTGATCACGTGGCTGATCATGCACTGTCACGTGACTATCATGCACTGATCACGTGGCACTCATGCACTGATCACGTGGCTGATCATGCACTGCTCACGTAACTCATGCACATCACGTGGCTATCATGCACTGCTCACGTGGCTGTCATGCAATGATCACGTAACCATATACTGTCACGTGACTGATCATGCACTGATCACGTAAATGATCATGCACTGATCACGTGGCTGATCATGCACTGATCACGTGACTGATCATGCACTGATCACGTGGCTATCATGCACTGCTCACGTGGCTGATCATGCAATGATCACGTAGCAATCATGCACTGATCACGTGGCTGATCATGCACTGATCGCGTAATTGATCATGCACTGATCGCGTGGCTGATCATGCACTGATCACGTGGCTGATCACACATGTATCGCGTGACTGATCATGCACTGATCACGTGGCTATCATGCACTGATCACGTGGCTGATCATGCACTGATCGCGTGGATATCATGCACTGATCACGTGGCTGATCACACGGATCACGTGACTGATCATGCACTGATCACGTGACTATCATGCACTGATCACGTGGCTATCATGCACTGATCACGTGGCTGATCATGCAACGATCACGTGGCTACCATGTACTGATCACGTGACTGATCATGCACTGATCACGTAACTGATCATGCACTGATCGCGTGGCTGATCATGCACTGATCGCGTGGCTGATCATGCACTGATCACGTAACTGATCATGCACTGATCACGTGACTGATCATGCACTGATCACGTGGCTATCATGCACTGATCACGTGGCTGATCATGCACTGATCGCGTGGCTGATCATGCACTGATCACGTGGCTGATCATGCACTGATCACGTGACTGATCATGCACTGATCACGTGACTGATCATGCACTGATCACGTGGCTATCATGCACTGCTCACGTGGCTGATCATGCATGATCACGCAGCTACCATGTACTGGTCACGTGACTGATCATGCACTGATCACGTGACTGATCATGCACTGATCACGTGGCTATCATGCACTACTCACGTGGCTGATCATGCAATCATGTAGCTACCATGTACAGGTCACGTGAATGATCATACACCCATCAGGTGACTGATCATGCACTGATCGCGTGGCTATCATGCACTGATCACGGACTGATCATGCACTGATCACGTCTATATCATGCACTGATCACATGACTGCCCATGCACTGATCACGTGGATGATCATACACTAATCTTGTGACAGATCATGCACTGATCACGTGGCTGATCATGCACTGATACCGTGACTGATCATGGACTGATCACATGACTATCATGTAGTGATCACGTGACTTAATGGCGCTGATCATGTGACTGATCATGCGCTGATCATGTTTGCTATCATACACTGATCATGTGCCTCTGGAGGCAATAAACAAAGAGCTGAGTAGGCGCGAATCAAACAGTCAGCAGGCAATAATCATGGAACTCAGGTGTGAGGAATCATGCTGCTCAGCTGGCAATAATCAAGCAGCTGAGCAGGCAGGAATTACGCAGCAGCTGGCAATTGTCAAGCAGATGACAGGCAGGAATCGTGCAGCTCAGCTGGCAATTGTCAAGCAGATGAGCAGACAGTAATCACGCAGCTCAGCAGGCCCTGATCACGTGACTGAGCATGCACTGTTCACGTGGCTGATCATACACTGATCACGTGATGATCATGCACTGATCACTTGGATATCATGCACTGATCACGTGGCTGATCATGCACTGCTCACGTGACTGATCATGCACTGATCACGTGGCTATCATGCACTGATCACGTGGCTGAACATGCACTGTTCACGTGGCTGATCACACACCTGTCACGTGACATATCATGCACTGATCACGTGGCACTCATGCACTGATCGCGTGGCTGATCATACTCTGCTCACGTAACTCATGCACACATCACGTGGCTATCATGCACTGCTCGCGTGGCTCGTCATGGAATGATCACGTGGCTACCATATACTGGTCACGTGACTGATCATGCACTGATCACGTAAATGATCATGCACTGTTCACGTGACTGATCATGTACTGATCGCGTGACTGATCATGCACTGATCACGTGGCTATCATGCACTGCTCACGTGGCTGATCATGCAACGATCACGTAGCAACCATGTACTGGTCACGTGACTGATCATGCACTGATCACGTAATTGATCATGCACTGATCACGTGGCTCATCATGCACTGATCACGTGGCTGATCACACATGTATCACGTGACTGATCATGCACTGATCACGTGGCTATCATGCACTGATCACGTGGCTGTCATGCACTGATCGCGTGGATATCATGCACTGATCACGTGGCTGATCATGTATCACGTGACTGATCATGCACTGATCGCGTGGCTATCATGCACTGATCACGTGGCTATCATGCACTGATCACGTGGCTGATCATGCACTGATCACGTAGCTACCATGTACTGATCACGTGACTGATCATGCACTGATCACGTAATGATCATGCACTGATCACGTGGCTGATCATGCACTGATCACGTGGCTGATCATGCACTGATCACGTAACTGATCATGCACTGATCACGTGACTGATCATGCACTGATCACGTGGCTATCATGCACTGATCACGTGGCTGGACATGCACTGATCACGTGCCTGATCATGCACTGATCACGTGGCTGATCATGCACTGATCACGTGACTGATCATGCACTGATCACGTGGCTGATCATGCACTGATCACGTGGCTGATCATGCACTGATCACGTGGCTGATCATGCACTGATCACGTGACTGATCATGCACTGATCACGTGACTGATCATGCACTGATCACGTGGCTGATCATGCACTGATCGCGTGGCTATCATGCACTGATCACGTGGCTGATCATGCACTGATCACGTGACTGATCATGCACTGATCACGTGGCTGATCATGCACTGATCACGTGGCTGATCATGCACTGATCACGTGACTGATCATGCACTGATCACGTGGCTGATCATGCACTGATCACGTGACTGATCATGCACTGATCGTGTCTGATCATGCACTGATCACGTGGCTATCATGCACTGATCACGTGGCTGATCATGCATGATCACGCAGCTACCATGTACTGGTCACGACTGATCATGCACTGATCGCGTGACTGATCATGCAGTGATCGCGTGGCTATCATGAACTACTCACGTGGCTGATCATGCAATGATCATGTATACCATCACGTGAATGATCATACACCCATCAGGTGACTGATCATGCACTGATCACGTGGCTATCATGCACTGATCACGTGACTGATCATGCACTGATCACGTCTATATCATGCACTGATCACATGACTGCCCATGCACTGATCACGTGGATGATCATACACTAATCTTGTGACAGATCATGCACTGATCGCGTGGCTGATCATGCACTGATACCGTGACTGAGCATGGACTGATCACGTGACTATCATGTAGTGATCACGTGACTTAATGGCGCTGATCATGTGACTGATCATGCGCTGATCATGTTTGCTATCATACACTGATCATGTGCCTCTGGAGGCAATAAACAAAGAGCTGAGTAGGCACGAATCAAACAGTCAGCAGGCAATAATCATGGAACTCAGGTGTGAGGAATCATGCTGCTCAGCTGGCAATAATCAAGCAGCTGAGCAGGCAGGAAGTACGCAGCACAGCTGGCAATTGTCAAGCAGATGACAGGCAGGAATCGTGCAGCTCAGCTGGCAATTGTCAAGCAGATGAGCAGACAGTAATCACGCAGCTCAGCAGGCCCAGATCACGTGACTGAGCATGCACTGTTCGCGTGGCTGATCATACACTGATCACGTGATGATCATGCACTGATCACTTGGATATCATGCACTGATCACGTGGCTGATCATACACTGTTCACGTGTCTGACCATGCACTGATCACGTGGCTGATCATACTGCTCACGTAACTGATCATGCACTGATCGCGTGGCTATCATGCACTGATCACGTGGCTGAACATGCACTGATCACGTGGCTGATCACACACCTGTCACGTGACATATCATGCACTGATCGCGTGGCACTCATGCACTGATCGCGTGGCTGATCATACTCTGCTCACGTAACTCATGCACATCACGTGGCTATCATGCACTGCTCACGTGGCTCGTCATGGAATGATCACGTGCAACCATATACTGGTAACGTGACTGATCATGCACTGATCACGTAAATGATCATGCACTGTTCACGTGACTGATCATGTACTGATCACGTGACTGATCATGCACTGATCACGTGGCTATCATGCACTGCTCACGTGGCTGATCATGCACGATCACGTAGCAACCATGTACTGGTCACGTGACTGATCATGCACTGATCACGTAATTGATCATGCACTGATCACGTGGCTCATCATGCACTGATCACGTGGCTGATCACACTGTATCACGTGACTGATCATGCACTGATCACGTGGCTCTCATGCACTGATCACGTGGCTGTCATGCACTGATCACGTGGATATCATGCACTGATCACGTGGCTGATCACGTATCATGACTGATCATGCACTGATCACGTGGCTATCATGCACTGATCACGTGGCTATCATGCACTGATCACGTGGCTGATCATGCACTGATCACGTGGCTATCATGCACTGATCACGTGACTGATCATGCACTGATCACGTGGTGATCATGCACTGATCACGTGGCTGATCATGCACTGATCACGTGGCTGATCATGCACTGATCACGTGACTGATCATGCACTGATCACGTGACTGATCATGCACTGATCACGTGGCTGATCATGCACTGATCACGTGGCTATCATGCACTGATCACGTGGCTGATCATGCATGATCACGCAGCTACCATGTACTGGTCACATGACTGATCATGCACTGATCACGTGACTGATCATGCAGTGATCGCGTGGCTATCATGAACTACTCACGTGGCTGATCATGCAATGATCATGTAGCTACCATGTACAGGTCACGTGAATGATCATACACCCATCAGGTGACTGATCATGCACTGATCACGTGGCTATCATGCACTGATCACGAGACTGATCATGCACTGATCACGTCTATATCATGCACTGATCACATGACTGCCCATGCACTGATCGCGTGGATGATCATACACTAATCTTGTGACAGATCATGCACTGATCACGTGGCTGATCATGCACTGATACGTGACTGAGCATGGACTGATCACATGACTATCATGTAGTGATCACGTGACTTAATGGCGCTGATCATGTGACTGATCATGCGCTGATCATGTTTGCTATCATACACTGATCATGTGCCTCTGGAGGCAATAAACAAAGAGCTGAGTAGGCACGAATCAAACAGTCAGCAGGCAATAATCATGGAACTCAGGTGTGAGGAATCATGCTGCTCAGCTGGCAATAATCAAGCAGCTGAGCAGGCAGGAATTCGCAGCACAGCTGGCAATTGTCAAGCAGATGACAGGCAGGAATCGTGCAGCTCAGCTGGCAAGTGTCAAGCAGATGAGCAGACAGTAATCACGCAGCTCAGCAGGCCCAGATCACGTGACTGAGCATGCACTGTTCACGTGGCTGATCATACACTGATCACGTGATGATCATGCACTGATCACTGGATATCATGCACTGATCACGTGGCTGATCATACACTGTTCACGTGTCTGACCATGCACTGATCACGTGGCTGATCATACACTGCTCACGTAACTGATCATGCACTGATCACGTGGCTATCATGCACTGATCACGTGGCTGAACATGCACTGTTCACGTGGCTGATCACACACCTGTCACGTGACATATCATGCACTGATCACGTGGCACTCATGCACTGATCACGTGGCTGATCATACTCTGCTCACGTAACTCATGCACACATCGCGTGGCTATCATGCACTGCTCACGTGGCTCGTCATGGAATGATCACGTAGCACCATATACTGGTCACGTGACTGATCATGCACTGATCACGTAAATGATCATGCACTGTTCACGTGACTGATCATGTACTGATCACGTGACTGATCATGCACTGATCACGTGGCTATCATGCACTGCTCACGTGGCTGATCATGCAACGATCACGTGCAACCATGTACTGGTCACGTGACTGATCATGCACTGATCACGTAATTGATCATGCACTGATCACGTGGCTCATCATGCACTGATCACGTGGCTGATCACACATGTATCACGTGACTGATCATGCACTGATCGTGGCTCTCATGCACTGATCACGTGGCTGTCATGCACTGATCACGTGGATATCATGCACTGATCACGTGGCTGATCACCACGTATCACATGACTGATCATGCACTGATCACGTGGCTATCATGCACTGATCACGTGGCTATCATGCACTGATCACGTGGCTGATCATGCAATGATCACGTAGCTACATGTACTGGTCACGTGACTGATCATGCACTGATCACGTATTGATCATGCACTGATCACGTGGCTGATCATGCACTGATCACGTGGCTGATCATGCAATCACTAACTGATCATGCACTGATCACGTGACTGATCATGCACTGATCACGTGGCTATCATGCACTGATCACTTGGCTGACATACACTGATCACGTGCCTGATCATGCACTGATCACGTGGCTGATCATGCACTGATCACGTGGCTGATCATGCACTGATCACGTGTCTGATCATGCACTGATCACGTGGCTATCAAGCACTGCTCACGTGGCTGATCATGCATGATCACGCAGCTACCATGTACTGGTCACATGACTGATCATGCACTGATCACGTGACTGATCATGCACTGATCACGTGGCTATCATGCACTACTCACGTGGCTGATCATGCAATGATCATGTAGCTACCATGTACAGGTCACGTGAATGATCATACACCCATCAGGTGACTGATCATGCACTGATCACGTGGCTATCATGCACTGATCAGAGACTGATCATGCACTGATCACGTCTATATCATGCACTGATCACATGACTGCCCATGCACTGATCACGTGGATGATCATACACTAATCATGTGACAGATCATGCACTGATCACGTGGCTGATCATGCACTGATACCGTGACTGAGCATGGACTGATCACATGACTATCATGTAGTGATCACGTGACTTAATGGCGCTGATCATGTGACTGATCATGCGCTGATCATGTTTGCTATCATACACTGATCATGTGCCTCTGGAGGCAATAAACAAAGAGCTGAGTAGGCACGAATCAAACAGTCAGCAGGCAATAATCATGGAACTCAGGTGTGAGGAATCATGCTGCTCAGCTGGCAATAATCAAGCAGCTGAGCAGGCAGGAATTACGCAGCACAGCTGGCAATTGTCAAGCAGATGACGGGCAGGAATCGTGCAGCTCAGCTGGCAATTGTCAAGCAGATGAGCAGACAGTAATCACGCAGCTCAGCAGGCCCAGATCACGTGACTGAGCATGCACTGTTCACGTGGCTGATCATACACTGATCACGTGATGATCATGCACTGATCACTTGGATATCATGCACTGATCACGTGGCTGATCATACACTGTTCACGTGTCTGACCATGCACTGATCACGTGGCTGATCATACACTGCTCACGTAACTGATCATGCACTGATCGCGTGGCTATCATGCACTGATCACGTGGCTGAACATGCACTGTTCACGTGGCTGATCACACTGTCACGTGACATATCATGCACTGATCACGTGGCACTCATGCACTGATCACGTGGCTGATCATACTCTGCTCACGTAACTCATGCACACATCACGTGGCTATCATGCACTGCTCACGTGGCTCGTCATGGAATGATCACGTAGCAACCATATACTGGTACGTGACTGATCATGCAAAGATCACGTAAATGATCATGCACTGTTCGCGTGACTGATCATGTACTGATCACGTGACTGATCATGCACTGATCACGTGGCTATCATGCACTGCTCACGTGGCTGATCATGCAGCGATCACGTAGCAACCATGTACTGGTCACGTGACTGATCATGCACTGATCACGTAATTGATCCTGCACTGATCACGTGGCTCATCATGCACTGATCACGTGGCTGATCACACATGTATCACGTGGCTGATCATGCACTGATCACGTGGCTCTCATGCACTGATCACGTGGCTGTCATGCACTGATCACGTGGATATCATGCACTGATCACGTGGCTGATCACACACGTATCACATGACTGGTCATGCACTGATCACGTGGCTATCATGCACTGATCACGTGGCTATCATGCACTGATCACGTGGCTGATCATGCAACTGATCACGTGGCTACCATGTACTGGTCACGTGACTGATCATGCACTGATCACGTAATTGATCATGCACTGATCACGTGGCTGATCATGCACTGATCACGTGGCTGATCATGCACTGATCACGTAACTGATCATGCACTGATCACGTGACTGATCATGCACTGATCACGTGGCTATCATGCACTGATCACGTGGCTGACATACACTGATCACGTGCCTGATCATGCACTGATCACGTGGCTGATCATGCACTGATCACGTGACTGATCATGCACTGATCACGTGTCTGATCATGCACTGATCACGTGGCTATCATGCACTGCTCACGTGGCTGATCATGCACTGACGCAGCTACCATGTACTGGTCACATGACTGATCATGCACTGATCACGTGACTGATCATGCACTGATCACGTGGCTATCATGCACTACTCACGTGGCTGATCATGCAATGATCCTGTAGCTACCATGTACAGGTCACGTGAATGATCATACACCCATCAGGTGACTGATCATGCACTGATCGCGTGGCTATCATGCACTGATCACGAGACTGATCATGCACTGTTCGCGTCTATATCATGCACTGATCACATGACTGCCCATGCACTGATCACGTGGATGATCATACACTAATCATGTGACAGATCATGCACTGATCACGTGGCTGATCATGCACTGATACCGTGACTGAGCATGGACTGATCACATGACTATCATGTAGTGATCACGTGACTTAATGGCGCTGATCATGTGACTGATCATGCGCTGATCATGTTTGCTATCATGCACTGATCATGTGCCTCTGGAGGCAATAAACAAAGAGCTGAGTAGGCACGAATCAAACAGTCAGCAGGCAATAATCATGGAACTCAGGTGTGAGGAATCATGCTGCTCAGCTGGCAATAATCAAGCAGCTGAGCAGGCAGGAATTACGCAGCACAGCTGGCAATTGTCAAGCAGATGACAGGCAGGAATCGTGCAGCTCAGCTGGCAATTGTCAAGCAGATGAGCAGACAGTAATCACGCAGCTCAGCAGGCCCAGATCACGTGACTGAGCATGCACTGTTCACGTGGCTGATCATACACTGATCGCGTGATGATCATGCACTGATCACGTGATATCATGCACTGATCACGTGGCTGATCATACACTGTTCACGTGTCTGACCATGCACTGATCACGTGGCTGATCATACACTGCTCACGTAACTGATCATGCACTGATCACGTGGCTATCATGCACTGATCACGTGGCTGAACATGCACTGTTCACGTGGCTGATCACACACCTGTCACGTGACATATCATGCACTGATCACGTGGCACTCATGCACTGATCACGTGGCTGATCATACTCTGCTCACGTAACTCATGCACACATCACGTGGCTCTCATGCACTGCTCACGTGGCTGTCATGGAATGATCACGTAGCAACCATATACTGGTCACGTGACTGATCATGCAAGATCACGTAAATGATCATGCACTGTTCACGTGACTGATCATGTACTGATCACGTGACTGATCATGCACTGATCACGTGGCTATCATGCTCTGCTCACGTGGCTGATCATGCACGATCACGTAGCAACCATGTACTGGTCACGTGACTGATCATGCACTGATCACGTAATTGATCCTGCACTGATCACGTGGCTCATCATGCACTGATCACGTGGCTGATCACATGTATCACGTGACTGATCATGCACTGATCACGTGGCTCTCATGCACTGATCACGTGGCTGTCATGCACTGATCACGTGGATATCATGCACTGATCACGTGGCTGATCACACTATCACATGACTGATCATGCACTGATCACGTGGCTATCATGCACTGATCACGTGGCTATCATGCACTGATCACGTGGCTGATCATGCAATGATCACGTGGCTACCATGTACTGATCACGTGACTGATCATGCACTGATCACGTAATTGATCATGCACTGATCATGTGGCTGATCATGCACTGATCACGTGGCTGATCATGCACTGATCACGTAACTGATCATGCACTGATCACGTGACTGATCATGCACTGATCACGTGGCTATCATGCACTGATCACGTGACATACACTGATCACGTGCCTGATCATGCACTGATCACGTGGCTGATCATGCACTGATCACGTGACTGATCATGCACTGATCACGTGTCTGATCATGCACTGATCACGTGGCTATCATGCACTGCTCACGTGGCTGATCATGCATGATCACGCAGCTACCATGTACTGGTCACATGACTGATCATGCACTGATCACGTGGCTGATCATGCACTGATCACGTGGCTATCATGCACTACTCACGTGGCTGATCATGCAATGATCATGTAGCTACTGTACAGGTCACGTGAATGATCATACACTGATCAGGTGACTGATCATGCACTGATCACGTGGCTATCATGCACTGATCACGTGACTGATCATGCACTGATCACGTCTATATCATGCACTGATCACATGACTGCATGCACTGATCACGTGGATGATCATACACTGATCATGTGACAGATCATGCACTGATCACGTGGCTGATCATGCACTGATACCGTGACTGATCATGGACTGATCACATGACTATCATGTAGTGATCACGTGACTTAATGGCACTGATCATGTGACTGATCATGCGCTGATCATGTTTGCTATCATACACTGATCATGTGCCTCTGGAGGCAATAAACAAAGAGCTGAGTAGGCACGAATCAAACAGTCAGCAGGCAATAATCATGGAACTCAGGTGTGAGGAATCATGCAGCTCAGCTGGCAATTGTCAAGCAGATGAGCAGACGGTAATCACGCAGCTCAGCAGGCCAGATCACGTGACTGATCATGCACTGTTCACGTGGCTGATCATACACTGATCACGTGATGATCATGCACTGATCACTTGGATATCATGCACTGATCACGTGGCTGATCATGCACTGATCACGTGTCTGACCATGCACTGATCACGTGGCTGATCATACACTGATCACGTGACTGATCATGCACTGATCACGTGGCTATCATGCACTGATCACGTGGCTGAACATGCACTGATCACGTGGCTGATCACACACTGTCACGTGACATATCATGCACTGATCACGTGGCACTCATGCACTGATCACGTGGCTGATCATGCTCTGCTCACGTAACTCATGCACATCACGTGGCTATCATGCACTGCTCACGTGGCTGTCATGGAATGATCACGTAGCAACCATATACTGGTCACGTGACTGATCATGCACTGATCACGTAAATGATCATGCACTGTTCACGTGACTGATCATGTGCTGATCACGTGACTGATCATGCACTGATCACGTGGCTATCATGCACTGATCACGTGGCTGATCATGCACGATCACGTGCAACCATGTACTGGTCACGTGACTGATCATGCACTGATCACGTGGCTGATCATGCACTGATCACGTGGCTCATCATGCACTGATCACGTGGCTGATCACACATGTATCACGTGACTGATCATGCACTGATCACGTGGCTATCATGCACTGATCACGTGGCTATCATGCACTGATCACGTGGCTATCATGCACTGATCACGTGGCTGATCACACTGCGTGATCACGTGACTGATCATGCACTGATCACGTGGCTATCATGCACTGATCACGTGGCTGATCATGCACTGATCACGTGGCTGATCATGCACTGATCACGTGCTGATCATGCACTGATCACGTGACTGATCATGCACTGATCACGTGGCTGATCATGCACTGATCACGTGGCTGATCATGCACTGATCACGTGGCTGATCATGACGATCATGTGATCACGTGCTGATCATGCAGATCACGTGGCTATCATGCACTACTCACGTGGCTGATCATGCAATGATCATAGCTACCATGTACTGGTCACGTGAATGATCATACCCATCAGGTGACTGATCATGCACTGATCACGTGTGATCATGCACTGATCACGTGACTGACTCATGCACTGATCACGTCATCATGCACTGATCACATGACTGCCCATGCACTGATCACGTGGATGATCATACACTAATCATGTGACAGATCATGCACTGATCACGTGGCTGATCATGCACTGATACCGTGACTGAGCATGGACTGATCACATGACTATCATGTAGTGATCACGTGACTTAATGGCGCTGATCATGTGACTGATCATGCACTGATCATGTTTGCTATCATACACTGATCATGTGCCTCTGGAGGCAATAAACAAAGAGCTGAGTAAACACGAATCAAACAGTCAGCAGGCAATAATCATGGAACTCAGGTGTGAGGAATCATGCTGCTCAGCTGGCAATAATCAAGCAGCTGAGCAGGCAGGAATTACGCAGCACAGCTGGGAATTGTCAAGCAGATGACAGGCAGGAATCGTGCAGCTCAGCTGGCAATTGTCAAGCAGATGAGCAGACAGTAATCACGCAGCTCAGCAGGCCCTGATCACGTGACTGAGCATGCACTGTTCACGTGGCTGATCATACACTGATCACGTGATGATCATGCACTGATCACTTGGATATCATGCACTGATCACGTGGCTGATCATACACTGTTCACGAGTCTGACCATGCACTGATCACGTGGCTGATCATGCACTGATCACGTGGCTATCATGCACTGATCACGTGGCTGGACATGCACTGATCACGTGGCTGATCACACACTGTCACGTGACATATCATGCACTGATCACGTGGCACTCATGCACTGATCACGTGGCTGATCATACTCTGCTCACGTAACTCATGCACACATCACGTGGCTATCATGCACTGCTCACGTGGCTCGTCATGGATGATCACGTAGCAACCATATACTGGTCACGTGACTGATCATGCACAGATCACGTAAATGATCATGCACTGTTCACGTGACTGATCATGTACTGATCACGTGACTGATCATGCACTGATCACGTGGCTATCATGCACTGCTCACGTGGCTGATCATGCACGATCACGTAGCAACCATGTACTGGTCACGTGACTGATCATGCACTGATCACGTAATTGATCATGCACTGATCACGTGGCTCATCATGCACTGATCACGTGGCTGATCACACATGTATCACGTGACTGATCATGCACTGATCACGTGGCTCTCATGCACTGATCACGTGGCTGTCATGCACTGATCACGTGGATATCATGCACTGATCACGTGGCTGATCACACACGTATCACATGACTGATCATGCACTGATCACGTGCTATCATGCACTGATCACGTGGCTATCATGCACTGATCACGTGGCTGATCATGCAATGATCACGTAGCTACCATGTACTGGTCACGTGACTGATCATGCACTGATCACGTGATTGATCATGCACTGATCACGTGGCTGATCATGCACTGATCACGTGGCTGATCATGCACTGATCACGTAACTGATCATGCACTGATCACGTGACTGATCATGCACTGATCGCGTGGCTATCATGCACTGATCACGTGGCTGACATACACTGATCACGTGCCTGATCATGCACTGATCACGTGGCTGATCATGCACTGATCACGTGACTGATCATGCACTGATCACGTGTCTGATCATGCACTGATCGCGTGGCTATCATGCACTGCTCACGTGGCTGATCATGCCATGATCACGCAGCTACCATGTACTGGTCACATGACTGATCATGCACTGATCGCGTGACTGATCATGCAGTGATCACGTGGCTATCATGCACTACTCACGTGGCTGATCATGCAATGATGTAGCTACCATGTACAGGTCACGTGAATGATCATACACCCATCAGGTGACTGATCATGCACTGATCACGTGGCTATCATGCACTGATCACGAGACTGATCATGCACTGATCACGTCTATATCATGCACTGATCACATGACTGCCATGCACTGATCACGTGGATGATCATACACTAATCATGTGACAGATCATGCACTGATCACGTGGCTGATCATGCACTGATACCGTGACTGAGCATGGACTGATCACATGACTATCATGTAGTGATCACGTGACTTAATGGCGCTGATCATGTGACTGATCATGCGCTGATCATGTTTGCTATCATACACTGATCATGTGCCTCTGGAGGCAATAAACAAAGAGCTGAGTAGGCACGAATCAAACAGTCAGCAGGCAATAATCATGGAACTCAGGTGTGAGGAATCATGCTGCTCAGCTGGCAATAATCAAGCAGCTGAGCAGGCAGGAATTACGCAGCACAGCTGGCAATTGTCAAGCAGATGACGGGCAGGAATCGTGCAGCTCAGCTGGCAATTGTCAAGCAGATGAGCAGACAGTAATCACGCAGCTCAGCAGGCCCAGATCACGTGACTGAGCATGCACTGTTCACGTGGCTGATCATACACTGATCGCGTGATGATCATGCACTGATCACTTGGATATCATGCACTGATCACGTGGCTGATCATACACTGTTCGCGTGTCTGACCATGCACTGATCACGTGGCTGATCATACACTGCTCACGTAACTGATCATGCACTGATCACGTGGCTATCATGCACTGATCACGTGGCTGAACATGCACTGTTCACGTGGCTGATCACACACCTGTCACGTGACATATCATGCACTGATCACGTGGCACTCATGCACTGATCACGTGGCTGATCATACTCTGCTCACGTAACTCATGCACACATCACGTGGCTATCATGCACTGCTCACGTGGCTCGTCATGGAATGATCACGTAGCAACCATATACTGGTCACGTGACTGATCATGCACAGATCACGTAAATGATCATGCACTGTTCACGTGACTGATCATGTACTGATCACGTGACTGATCATGCACTGATCACGTGGCTATCATGCTCTGCTCACGTGGCTGATCATGCAACGATCACGAGCAACCATGTACTGGTCACGTGACTGATCATGCACTGATCACGTAATTGATCCTGCACTGATCACGTGGCTCATCATGCACTGATCACGTGGCTGATCACACATATCACGTGACTGATCATGCACTGATCCGTGCTCATGCACTGATCACGTGGCTGTCACTGATCACGTGGATATCATGCACTGATCACGTGGCTGATCACACCGTATCACGTGACTGATCATGCACTGATCACGTGGCTATCATGCACTGATCACGTGGCTATCATGCACTGATCACGTGGCTGATCATGCACTGATCACGTGCTATCATGCACTGATCACGTGACTGATCATGCACTGATCACGTTGATCATGCACTGATCACGTGGCTGATCATGCACTGATCACGTGGCTGATCATGCACTGATCACGTAACTGATCATGCACTGATCACGTGACTGATCATGCACTGATCACGTGGCTATCATGCACTGATCACGTGGCTGATCATGCACTGATCACGTGCTGATGCACTGATCACGTGGCTGATCATGCACTGATCACGTGGCTGATCATGCACTGATCACGTGACTGATCATGCACTGATCACGTGGCTATCATGCACTGATCACGTGGCTGATCATGCACTGATCACGTGGCTACATGTACTGATCATGACTGATCATGCACTGATCACGTGACTGATCATGCACTGATCACGTGGCTATCATGCACTGATCACGTGGCTGATCATGCAATGATCACGTAGCTACCATGACAGGTCACGTGAATGATCATGCACTGATCAGGTGACTGATCATGCACTGATCACGTGGCTATCATGCACTGATCACGTGACTGATCATGCACTGATCACGTCTATCATGCACTGATCACGTGACTGCCATGCACTGATCACGTGGATGATGCACTGATCACGTGACTGATCATGCACTGATCACGTGGCTGATCATGCACTGATCACGTGGCTGATCATGCACTGATCACGTGGCTGATCATGCACTGATCACGTGACTGATCATGCACTGATCACGTGACTGATCATGCACTGATCACGTGGCTGATCATGCACTGATCACGTGGCTGATCATGCACTGATCACGTGGCTGATCATGCACTGATCACGTGGCTGATCATGCACTGATCACGTGACTGATCATGCACTGATCACGTGGCTATCATGCACTGATCACGTAGCTGATCATGTACTGATCACGTGGCTATCATGCACTGATCACGTGGCTGATCACACTGATCACGTGACTGATCATGCACTGATCACGTGGCTATCATGCACTGATCACGTGGCTGATCATGCACTGATCACGTGGCTGATCATGCACTGATCACGTAACTGATCATGCACTGATCACGTGACTGATCATGCACTGATCACGTGGCTATCATGCACTGATCACGTGGCTGATCATGCACTGATCACGTGGCTGATCATGCACTGATCGCGTGGCTGATCATGCACTGATCACGTGACTGATCATGCACTGATCACGTGGCTATCATGCACTGATCACGTGGCTGATCATGCTGATCACGTGCCTGATCATGCACTGATCACGTGGCTGATCATGCACTGATCACGTGACTGATCATGCACTGATCACGTGTCTGATCATGCACTGATCACGTGGCTATCATGCACTGCTCACGTGGCTGATCATGCATGATCACACTACCATGTACTGGTCACATGACTGATCATGCACTGATCACGTGACTGATCATGCAGTGATCACGTGGCTATCATGCACTACTCACGTGGCTGATCATGCAATGATCATGTAGCTACCATGTACAGGTCACGTGAATGATCATACACCCATCAGGTGACTGATCATGCACTGATCACGTGGCTATCATGCACTGATCACGAGACTGATCATGCACTGATCACGTCTATATCATGCACTGATCACATGACTGCCCATGCACTGATCACGTGGATGATCATACACTAATCATGTGACAGATCATGCACTGATCACGTGGCTGATCATGCACTGATACCGTGACTGAGCATGGACTGATCACATGACTATCATGTAGTGATCACGTGACTTAATGGCGCTGATCATGTGACTGATCATGCGCTGATCATGTTTGCTATCATACACTGATCATGTGCCTCTGGAGGCAATAAACAAAGAGCTGAGTAGGCACGAATCAAACAGTCAGCAGGCAATAATCATGGAACTCAGGTGTGAGGAATCATGCTGCTCAGCTGGCAATAATCAAGCAGCTGAGCAGGCAGGAATTACGCAGCACAGCTGGCAATTGTCAAGCAGATGACAGGCAGGAATCGTGCAGCTCAGCTGGCAATTGTCAAGCAGATGAGCAGACAGTAATCACGCAGCTCAGCAGGCCCAGATCACGTGACTGAGCATGCACTGTTCACGTGGCTGATCATACACTGATCACGTGATGATCATGCACTGATCACTTGGATATCATGCACTGATCACGTGGCTGATCATACACTGTTCACGTGTCTGACCATGCACTGATCACGTGGCTGATCATGCACTGCTCACGTAACTGATCATGCACTGATCACGTGGCTATCATGCACTGATCACGTGGCTGAACATGCACTGTTCACGTGGCTGATCACACACCTGTCACGTGACATATCATGCACTGATCACGTGGCACTCATGCACTGATCACGTGGCTGATCATACTCTGCTCACGTAACTCATGCACACATCACGTGGCTATCATGCACTGCTCACGTGGCGTCATGGAATGATCACGTGCAACCATATACTGGTAACGTGACTGATCATGCACAGATCACGTAAATGATCATGCACTGTTCACGTGACTGATCATGTGCTGATCACGTGACTGATCATGCACTGATCACGTGGCTATCATGCTCTGCTCACGTGGCTGATCATGCACGATCACGTAGCAACCATGTACTGGTCACGTGACTGATCATGCACTGATCACGTAATTGATCCTGCACTGATCACGTGGCTCATCATGCACTGATCACGTGGCTGATCACACATGTATCACGTGACTGATCATGCACTGATCACGTGGCTCTCATGCACGGATCACGTGGCTATCATGCACTGATCACGTGGATATCATGCACTGATCACGTGGCTGATCACACACGTATCACGTGACTGATCATGCACTGATCACGTGGCTATCATGCACTGATCACGTGGCTATCATGCACTGATCACGTGGCTGATCATGCACTGATCACGTGCTATCATGCACTGATCACGTGACTGATCATGCACTGATCACGTGGCTGATCATGCACTGATCACGTGGCTGATCATGCACTGATCACGTGGCTGATCATACACTGATCACGTGACTGATCATGCACTGATCACGTGGCTATCATGTACTGATCACGTGCTGATCATGCACTGATCACGTGCCTGATCATGCACTGATCGCGTGGCTGATCATGCACTGATCACGTGACTGATCATGCACTGATCACGTGACTGATCATGCACTGATCACGTGGCTATCATGCACTGATCACGTGGCTGATCATGCATGATCAGCAGCTATCATGTACTGATCACGTGACTGATCATGCACTGATCACGTGACTGATCATGCACTGATCACGTGGCTATCATGCACTGATCACGTGGCTGATCATGCAATGATCATGTAGCTGCATGTACAGGTCACGTGAATGATCATACACCATCAGGTGACTGATCATGCACTGATCACGTGGCTATCATGCACTGATCACGTGACTGATCATGCACTGATCACGTCTATATCATGCACTGATCACATGACTGCCATGCACTGATCACGTGGATGATCATACACTAATCACGTGACAGATCATGCACTGATCACGTGGCTGATCATGCACTGTCACGTGACTGATCATGCACTGATCACGTGGCTGATCATGCACTGATCACGTGGCTATCATGCACTGATCACGTGGCTGATCATACACTGATCACGTGTCTGACCATGCACTGATCACGTGGCTGATCATACACTGCTCACGTAACTGATCATGCACTGATCGCGTGGCTATCATGCACTGATCACGTGGCTGAACATGCACTGATCACGTGGCTGATCACACACCTGTCACGTGACATATCATGCACTGATCACGTGGCACTCATGCACTGATCACGTGGCTGATCATACACTGCTCACGTAACTCATGCACACATCACGGGCTATCATGCACTGCTCACGTGGCTGTCATGGAATGATCACGTGGCAACCATATACTGGTCACGTGACTGATCATGCAGATCACGTAAATGATCATGCACTGTTCACGTGACTGATCATGTACTGATCGCGTGGCTGATCATGCACTGATCACGTGGCTATCATGCACTGCTCACGTGGCTGATCATGCAGCGATCACGTAGCAACCATGTACTGGTCGCGTGACTGATCATGCACTGATCACGTAATTGATCATGCACTGATCACGTGGCTCATCATGCACTGATCACGTGGCTGATCACACATATCACGTGACTGATCATGCACTGATCACGTGGCTATCATGCACTGATCACGTGGCTGTCATGCACTGATCACGTGGATATCATGCACTGATCACGTGGCTGATCACGTATCATGACTGATCATGCACTGATCACGTGGCTATCATGCACTGATCGCGTGGCTATCATGCACTGATCACGTGGCTGATCATGCAATGATCACGTAGCTATCATGTACTGATCACGTGACTGATCATGCACTGATCACGTAACTGATCATGCACTGATCACGTGGCTGATCATGCACTGATCACGTGGCTGATCATACACATCACGTGACTGATCATGCACTGATCAGTGTTGATCATGCACTGATCACGTGGCTATCATGCACTGATCACGTGGCTGATCATGCACTGATCACGTGGATCATGCACTGATCACGTGGCTGATCATGCACTGATCACGTGGCTGATCATGCACTGATCACGTGACTGATCATGCACTGATCACGTGGCTATCATGCACTGATCACGTGGCTGATCATGCATGATCACGTGGCTATCATGTACTGGTCACGTGACTGATCATGCTGATCACGTGACTGATCATGCACTGATCACGTGGCTATCATGCACTGATCACGTGGCTGATCATGCAATGATCATGTGCTACCATGTACAGGTCACTGTGATCATGCACATCACGTGGCTGATCATGCACTGATCACGTGGCTATCATGCACTGATCACGTGACTGATCATGCACTGATCACGTCTATATCATGCACTGATCACGTGACTGATCATGCACTGATCACGTGGCTGATCATACACTGATCACGTGATGATCATGCACTGATCACGTGGCTATCATGCACTGATCACGTGGCTGATGCTATCACGTGTCTGATCATGCACTGATCACGTGGCTGATCATGCATGATCACGTGACTGATCATGCACTGATCACGTGGCTATCATGCACTGATCACGTGGCTGAACATGCACTGTTCACGTGGCTGATCACACACTGTCACGTGACATATCATGCACTGATCACGTGGAACTCATGCACTGATCACGTGGCTGATCATACACTGCTCACGTGACTCATGCACACATCACGTGGCTATCATGCACTGCTCACGTGGCTGATCATGGAATGATCACGTAGCTACCATATACTGATCACGTGACTGATCATGCACTGATCACGTAAATGATCATGCACTGTTCACGTGACTGATCATGCACTGATCACGTGACTGATCATGCACTGATCACGTGGCTATCATGCACTGATCACGTGGCTGATCATGCACGATCACGTGCAACCATGCTGGTCACGTGACTGATCATGCACTGATCACGTGATTGATCATGCACTGATCACGTGGCTCATCATGCACTGATCACGTGGCTGATCACACATGTCACGTGACTGATCATGCACTGATCACGTGGCTATCATGCACTGATCACGTGGCTGATCATGCACTGATCACGTGGCTATCACTGATCACGTGGCTGATCATGCACTATCACGTGGCTGATCATGCACTGATCACGTGGCTACCATGCACTGATCACGTGGCTGATCATGCACTGATCACGTGGCTGATCATGCACTGATCACGTGCTATCATGCACTGATCACGTGACTGATCATGCACTGATCACGTGGCTGATCATGCACTGATCACGTGGCTGATCATGCACTGATCACGTGGCTGATCATGCACTGATCACGTGGCTGATCATGCACTGATCACGTAACTGATCATGCACTGATCACGTGACTGATCATGCACTGATCACGTGGCTATCATGCACTGATCACGTGGCTGATCATGCACTGATCACGTGACTGATCATGCACTGATCACGTGGCTGATCATGCACTGATCACGTGGCTGATCATGCACTGATCACGTGGCTGATCATGCACTGATCACGTGGCTGATCATGCACTGATCGCGTGGCTATCATGCACTGATCACGTGGCTGATCATGCACTGATCACGTGACTGATCATGCACTGATCACGTGGCTGATCATGCACTGATCACGTGGCTATCATGCACTGATCACGGCTGATCATGCACTGATCACGTGACTGATCATGCACTGATCACGTGGCTGATCATGCACTGATCACGTGGCTGATCATGCACTGATCACGTGACTGATCATGCACTGATCACTATCATGCACTGATCACGTGACTGATCATGCACTGATCACGTGGCTGATCATGCACTGATCACGTGGCTATCATGCACTGATCACGTGGCTGATCATGCATGATCACGCAGCTACCATGTACTGGTCACGTGACTGATCATGCACTGATCGCGTGACTGATCATGCAGTGATCGCGTGGCTATCATGAACTACTCACGTGGCTGATCATGCAATGATCATGTAGCTACCATGTACAGGTCACGTGAATGATCATACACCCATCAGTGACTGATCATGCACTGATCACGTGGCTATCATGCACTGATCACGTGACTGATCATGCACTGATCACGTCTATATCATGCACTGATCACATGACTGCCCATGCACTGATCACGTGGATGATCATGCACTAATCTTGTGACTGATCATGCACTGATCACGTGGCTGATCATGCACTGATACCGTGACTGAGCATGGACTGATCACATGACTATCATGTAGTGATCACGTGACTTAATGGCGCTGATCATGTGACTGATCATGCGCTGATCATGTTTGCTATCATACACTGATCATGTGCCTCTGGAGGCAATAAACAAAGAGCTGAGTAGGCACGAATCAAACAGTCAGCAGGCAATAATCATGGAACTCAGGTGTGAGAATCATGCTGCTCAGCTGGCAATAATCAAGCAGCTGAGCAGGCAGGAATTACGCAGCACAGCTGGCAATTGTCAAGCAGATGACAGGCAGGAATCGTGCAGCTCAGCTGGCAATTGTCAAGCAGATGAGCAGACAGTAATCACGCAGCTCAGCAGGCCCTGATCACGTGACTGAGCATGCACTGTTCACGTGGCTGATCATACACTGATCACGCGATGATCATGCACTGATCACGGATATCATGCACTGATCACGTGGCTGATCATACACTGTTCACGTGTCTGACCATGCACTGATCACGTGGCTGATCATGCACTGCTCACGTAACTGATCATGCACTGATCACGTGGCTATCATGCACTGATCACGTGGCTGAACATGCACTGATCACGTGGCTGATCACACACCTGTCACGTGACATATCATGCACTGATCACGTGGCACTCATGCACTGATCACGTGGCTGATCATACTCTGCTCACGTACTCATGCACACATCACGTGGCTATCATGCACTGCTCACTGGCTCGTCATGGAATGATCGTAGCAACCATATACTGGTACGTGACTGATCATGCAAAGATCACGTAAATGATCATGCACTGTTCACGTGACTGATCATGTACTGATCACGTGACTGATCATGCACTGATCACGTGGCTATCATGCACTGCTCACGTGGCTGATCATGCACTGATCACGTAGCAACCATGTACTGGTCACGTGACTGATCATGCACTGATCACGTAATTGATCATGCACTGATCACGTGTCATCATGCACTGATCACGTGGCTGATCACACATGTATCGCGTGACTGATCATGCACTGATCACGTGGCTCTCATGCACTGATCACGTGGCTGTCATGCACTGATCACGTGGATATCATGCACTGATCACGTGGCTGATCACCGTATCACATGACTGATCATGCTGATCACGTGGCTATCATGCACTGATCACGTGGCTATCATGCACTGATCACGTGGCTGATCATGCAATGATCACGTAGCTATCATGTACTGATCACGTGACTGATCATGCACTGATCACGTGGCTGATCATGCACTGATCACGTGGCTGATCATGCACTGATCACGTGGCTGATCATGCACTGATCACGCTGATCATGCACTGATCACGTGACTGATCATGCACTGATCACGTGGCTATCATGCACTGATCACGTGGCTGACATACACTGATCACGTGCCTGATCATGCACTGATCACGTGGCTGATCATGCACTGATCACGTGACTGATCATGCACTGATCACGTGTCTGATCATGCACTGATCACGTGGCTATCATGCACTGCTCACGTGGCTGATCATGCATGATCACGCAGCTACCATGTACTGGTCACATGACTGATCATGCACTGATCACGTGACTGATCATGCACTGATCACGTGGCTATCATGCACTACTCACGTGGCTGATCATGCAATGATCATGTAGCTACCATGTACAAGTCACGTGAATGATCATGCACCCATCAGGTGACTGATCATGCACTGATCACGTGGCTATCATGCACTGATCACGAGACTGATCATGCACTGATCACGTCTATATCATGCACTGATCACATGACTGCCATGCACTGATCACGTGGATGATCATACACTAATCATGTGACAGATCATGCACTGATCACGTGGCTGATCATGCACTGATACGTGACTGAGCATGGACTGATCACATGACTATCATGTAGTGATCACGTGACTTAATGGCGCTGATCATGTGACTGATCATGCGCTGATCATGTTTGCTATCATACACTGATCATGTGCCTCTGGAGGCAATAAACAAAGAGCTGAGTAGGCACGAATCAAACAGTCAGCAGGCAATAATCATGGAACTCAGGTGTGAGGAATCATGCTGCTCAGCTGGCAATAATCAAGCAGCTGAGCAGGCAGGAATTACGCACAGCTGTGGTTGTCAAGCAGATGACAGGCAGGAATCGTGCAGCTCAGCTGGCAATTGTCAAGCAGATGAGCAGACAGTAATCACGCAGCTCAGCAGGCCCAAATCACGTGACTGAGCATGCACTGTTCACGTGGCTGATCATACACTGATCACGTGATGATGTGCACTGATCACTTGGATATCATGCACTGATCACGTGGCTGATCATACACTGTTCACGTGTCTGACCATGCACTGATCACGTGGCTGATCATACACTGCTCACGTAACTGATCATGCACTGATCACGTGGCTATCATGCACTGATCACGTGGCTGAACATGCACTGTTCACGTGGCTGATCACACACCTGTCACGTGACATATCATGCACTGATCACGTGGCACTCATGCACTGATCACGTGGCTGATCCTACTCTGCTCACGTAACTCATGCGCACATCACGTGGCTATCATGCACTGCTCACGTGGCTCGTCATGGAATGATGTAGCCATATACTGGTCACGTGACTGATCATGCAAGATCACGTAAATGATCATGCACTGTTCACGTGACTGATCATGTACTGATCACGTGACTGATCATGCACTGATCACGTGGCTATCATGCACTGCTCACGTGGCTGATCATGCAGCGATCACGTAGCAACCATGTACTGGTCACGTGACTGATCATGCACTGATCACGTAATTGATCCTGCACTGATCACGTGGCTCATCATGCACTGATCACGTGGCTGATCACACTGTATCACGTGACTGATCATGCACTGATCACGTGGCTATCATGCACTGATCACGTGGCTGTCATGCACTGATCACGTGGATATCATGCACTGATCACGTGGCTGATCACACTGCGTATCACATGACTGATCATGCACTGATCACGTGGCTATCATGCACTGATCGCGTGGCTATCATGCACTGATCGCGTGGCTGATCATGCACTGATCACGTGGCTACATGTACTGGTCACGTGACTGATCATGCACTGATCACGTGATTGATCATGCACTCACGTGGCTGATCATGCACTGATCACGTGGCTGATCATGCACTGATCACGTGACTGATCATGCACTGATCACGTGACTGATCATGCACTGATCACGTGGCTATCATGCACTGATCACTTGGCTGAACATGCACTGATCACGTGCTGGTCATGCACTGATCACGTGGCTGATCATGCACTGATCACGTGACTGATCATGCACTGATCACGTGTCTGATCATGCACTGATCACGTGGCTATCATGCACTGATCACGTGGCTGATCATGCATGATCACGCAGCTACCATGTACTGGTCACATGACTGATCATGCACTGATCACGTGACTGATCATGCACTGATCACGTGGCTATCATGCACTACTCACGTGGCTGATCATGCAATGATCATGCTACCATGTACAGGTCACGTGAATGATCATACACCCATCAGGTGACTGATCATGCACTGATCACGTGGCTATCATGCACTGATCACGAGACTGATCATGCACTGATCACGTCTATCATGCACTGATCACATGACTGCCATGCACTGATCACGTGGATGATCATACACTAATCTTGTGACAGATCATGCACTGATCACGTGGCTGATCATGCACTGATACCGTGACTGAGCATGGACTGATCACATGACTATCATGTAGTGATCACGTGACTTAATGGCGCTGATCATGTGACTGATCATGCGCTGATCATGTTTGCTATCATACACTGATCATGTGCCTCTGGAGGCAATAAACAAAGAGCTGAGTAGGCACGAATCAAACAGTCAGCAGGCAATAATCATGGAACTCAGGTGTGAGGAATCATGCTGCTCAGCTGGCAATAATCAAGCAGCTGAGCAGGCAGGAATTACGCAGCACAGCTGGCAATTGTCAAGCAGATGACAGGCAGGAATCGTGCAGCTCAGCTGGCAATTGTCAAGCAGATGAGCAGACAGTAATCACGCAGCTCAGCAGGCCCAGATCGCGTGACTGAGCATGCACTGTTCACGTGGCTGATCATACACTGATCACGTGATGATCATGCACTGATCACTTGGATATCATGCACTGATCACGTGGCTGATCATACACTGTTCACGTGTCTGACCATGCACTGATCACGTGGCTGATCATACACTGCTCACGTAACTGATCATGCACTGATCGCGTGGCTATCATGCACTGATCGCGTGGCTGAACATGCACTGTTCACGTGGCTGATCACACACCTGTCACGTGACATATCATGCACTGATCACGTGGCACTCATGCACTGATCACGTGGCTGATCATACTCTGCTCACGTAACTCATGCACATCACGTGGCTATCATGCACTGCTCACGTGGCTCGTCATGGAATGATCACGTAGCAACCATATACTGGTCACGTGACTGATCATGCACTGATCACGTAAATGATCATGCACTGTTCACGTGACTGATCATGCACTGATCACGTGACTGATCATGCACTGATCACGTGGCTATCATGCACTGCTCACGTGGCTGATCATGCACTGCGATCACGTAGCAACCATGTACTGGTCACGTGACTGATCATGCACTGATCACGTAGTGATCATGCACTGATCACGTGGCTCATCATGCACTGATCACGTGGCTGATCACATGTATCACGTGACTGATCATGCACTGATCACGTGGCTATCATGCACTGATCACGTGGCTGATCATGCACTGATCACGTGGCTGATCATGCACTGATACCGTGGCTGCATGGACTGATCACAACTATCATGTAGTGATCACGTGACTTAATGGCATGATCATGTGACTGATCATGCGCTGATCATGTTTGCTATCATACACTGATCATGTGCCTCTGGAGGCAATAAACAAAGAGCTGAGTAGGCACGATCAAACAGTCAGGCAATAATCATGGAACTCAGGTGTGAGAATCATGCTCAGCTGGCAATAATCAAGCAGCTGAGCAGGCAGGAATTCACGCAGGCTGGCAATTGTCAAGCAGATGACAGGCAGGAATCGTGCAGCTCAGCTGGCAATTGTCAAGCAGATGAGCAGACAGTAATCTGCAGCTCAGCAGGCCCTGATCACGTGACTGAGCATGCACTGTTCACGTGGCTGATCATACACTGATCACGTGATGATCATGCACTGATCACTGGATATCATGCACTGATCGCGTGGCTGATCATACACTGTTCACGTGTCTGCCATGCACTGATCACGTGGCTGATCATGCACTGATCACGTAACTGATCATGCACTGATCACGTGGCTATCATGCACTGATCACGTGGCTGATCATGCACTGTTCACGTGGCTGATCACACACTGTCACGTGACATATCATGCACTGATCACGTGGCACTCATGCACTGATCACGTGGCTGATCATACTTGCTCACGTAACTCATACACATCACGTGGCTATCATGCACTGCTCACGTGGCGTCATGGAATGATCACGTAGCTACCATATACTGGTCACGTGACTGATCATGCACTGATCACGTAAATGATCATGCACTGTTCACGTGACTGATCATGCACTGATCACGTGACTGATCATGCACTGACCGTGTCATGCACTGCTCACGCTGGCTGATCATGCAAGCGATCACGTGTAACCATGTACTGGTCACGTGACTGATCATGCACTGATCACGTTGATCATGCACTGATCACGTGGCTCATCATGCACTGATCACGTGGCTGATCATGCATGTATCACGTGACTGATCATACTGATCACGTGGCTCTCATGCACTGATCACGTGGCTGATCATGCACTGATCACGTGGATGATCATGCACTGATCACGTGGCTGATCACCGTATCACATGACTGATCATGCACTGATCACGTGGCTATCATGCACTGATCACGTGGCTATCATGCACTGATCACGTGGCTGATCACACTGATCACGTGCTACCATGCACTGATCACGTGACTGATCATGCACTGATCACGTAATTGATCATGCACTGATCATGGCGACTGATCATGCACTGATCGCTGATCATGCACTGATCACTGGCTGATCATGCACTGATCACGTGACTGATCATGCACTGATCACGTGGCTATCATGCACTGATCACGTGGCTGACATACACTGATCACGCACCTGTCATGCACTGATCACGTGGCTGATCATGCACTGATCACGTGACTGATCATGCACTGATCACGTGACTGATCATGCACTGATCACGTGGCTATCATGCACTGCTCGTGGCTGATCATGCCATGATCACGCAGCTACCATGTACTGGTCACATGACTGATCATGCACTGATCACGTGACTGATCATGCAGTGATCACGTGGCTATCATGCACTACTCACGTGGCTGATCATGCAATGATCATGTAGCTACATGTACAGGTCACGTGAATGATCATACACCCATCAGGTGACTGATCATGCACTGATCACGTGACTGATCATGCACTGATCACGTCTATATCATGCACTGATCACATGACTGCCCATGCACTGATCACGTGGATGATCATACACTAATCTTGTGACAGATCATGCACTGATCACGTGGCTGATCATGCACTGATACCGTGACTGAGCATGGACTGATCACATGACTATCATGTAGTGATCACGTGACTTAATGGCTGATCATGTGACTGATCATGCGCTGATCATGTTTGCTATCATACACTGATCATGTGCCTCTGGAGGCAATAAACAAAGAGCTGAGTAGGCACGAATCAAACAGTCAGCAGGCAATAATCATGGAACTCAGGTGTGAGGAATCATGCTGCTCAGCTGGCAATAATCAAGCAGCTGAGCAGGCAGGAATTACGCAGCACAGCTGGCAATTGTCAAGCAGATGACAGGCAGGAATCGTGCAGCTCAGCTGGCAATTGTCAAGCAGATGAGCAGACAGTAATCACGCAGCTCAGCAGGCCCAGATCACGTGACTGAGCATGCACTGTTCGCGTGGCTGATCATGCACTGATCACGTGATGATCATGCACTGATCACTGGATATCATGCACTGATCACGTGGCTGATCATACACTGTTCACGTGTCTGACCATGCACTGATCACGTGGCTGATCATACACTGCTCACGTAACTGATCATGCACTGATCACGTGGCTATCATGCACTGATCACGTGGCTGAACATGCACTGTTCACGTGGCTGATCACACACCTGTCACGTGACATATCATGCACTGATCACGTGGACTCATGCACTGATCACGTGGCTGATCATACTCATCACATCTCTCATGCACACATCACGTGGCTATCATGCACTGCTCACGTGGCTCGTCATGGAATGATCACGTACTACCATATACTGGCAATGACTGATCATGCACAGATCACGTAAATGATCATGCACTGTTCACGTGACTGATCATGTACTGATCACGTGACTGATCATGCACTGATCACGTGGCTATCATGCTCTGCTCGCGTGGCTGATCATGCAACGATCGTAGCAACCATGTACTGGTCACGTGACTGATCATGCACTGATCACAATTGATCCTGCACTGATCACGTGGCTCATCATGCACTGATCACGTGGCTGATCACACATGTATCGCGTGACTGATCATGCACTGATCACGTGGCTCTCATGCACTGATCACGTGGCTGTCATGCACTGATCACGTGGATATCATGCACTGATCACGTGGCTGATCACACACGTATCACATGACTGATCATGCACTGATCACGTGATCATCATGCATGATCACGTGGCTGATCATGCACTGATCACGTGGCTGATCATGCACTGATCACGTAGCTACCATGTACTGGTCACGTGACTGATCATGCACTGATCACGTGATCATCATGCACTGATCATGTGGCTGATCATGCACTGATCGCGTGGCTGATCATGCACTGATCACGTAACTGATCATGCACTGATCAGTGACTGATCATGCACTGATCACGTGGCTATCATGCACTGATCACTTGGCTGACATACACTGATCACGTGCACATGTGCACGCATCACGTGGCTGATCATGCACTGATCACGTGACTGATCATGCACTGATCGTGTCTGATCATGCACTGATCGCGTGGCTATCATGCACTGCTCGCGTGGCTGATCATGCACTGATCACGGCTATCATGTACTGGTCACATGACTGATCATGCACTGATCACGTGCTGATCATGCACTGATCACGTGGCTATCATGCACTACTCACGTGGCTGATCATGCAATGATCATGTAGCTACCATGTACAGGTCACGTGAATGATCATACACCATATCAGGTGACTGATCATGCACTGATCACGTGGCTATCATGCACTGATCACGTGACTGATCATGCACTGATCACGTCTATATCATGCACTGATCACGTGACTGCCCATGCACTGATCACGTGGATGATCATACACTAATCACGTGACAGATCATGCACTGATCACGTGGCTGATCATGCACTGATACCGTGACTGAGCATGGACTGATCACATGACTATCATGTAGTGATCACGTGACTTAATGCACTGATCATGTGACTGATCATGCGTGATCATGTTTGTATCACACAGATCATGCCTCTGGAGGCAATAAACAAGAGCTGATGGCACAATCAAACAGTCAGCAGGCAATAATCATGGAACTCAGCTATGAGGAATCATGCTGCTCAGCTGGCAATAATCAAGCAGCTGAGCAGGCAGATTACATGGCACAGCTGGCAATTGTCAAGCAGATGACAGGCAGGAATCGTGCAGCTCAGCTGGCAATTGTCAAGCAGATGAGCAGACAGTAATCACGCAGCTCAGCAGGCCCTGATCACGTGACTGAGCATGCACTGTTCACGTGGCTGATCATGCACTGATCACGTGATGATCATGCACTGATCACGTGGCTGATCATGCACTGATCACGTGGCTGATCATGCACTGATCGCGTGGCTGATCATGCACTGATCACGTGGCTGATCATGCACTGATCACGTGGCTATCATGCACTGATCACGTGGCTGACATGCACTGATCACGTGGCTGATCATGCACTGATCGCGTGGCTGATCATGCACTGATCACGTGACTGATCATGCACTGATCGTGGCTGATCATGCACTGATCACGTGGCTATCATGCACTGATCACGTGGCTGATCATGCATGATCACGCACCTACCATGTACTGGTCACGCATGACTGATCATGCGATCACGTGACTGATCATGCACTGATCGCGTGGCTATCATGCACTGACTCACGTGGCTGATCATGCAATGATCGTAGCTACCATGCAGGTCACGTGAATGATCATACACCCATCAGGTGACTGATCATGCACTGATCACGTGGCTATCATGCACTGATCACGTGACTGATCATGCACTGATCACGTCTATATCATGATCACATGACTGTCATGCACTGATCGTGGATGATCATGCACTGATCACGTGACAGATCATGCACTGATCACGTGGCTGATCATGCATGATCCATGACTGATCATGCACTGATCTGGCTATCATGCACTGATCACGTGGCTATCATGCACTGATCGCGTGGCTGATCATACACTGATCGTACTGATCATGCACTGATCATGGCTGATCATGCACTGATCACGTAATGATCATGCACTGATCACGTGGCTATCATGCACTGATCACGTGGCTGATCATGCACTGATCACGTGGCTGATCACACTGTCGTGACATATCATGCACTGATCACGTGGCACTCATGCACTGATCATGGCTGATCATACACTGATCACGCTCATGCACATCACGTGGCTATCATGCACTGATCACGTGGCTGATCATGCACTGATCACGTGAGCTACATATACTGGTCACGTGACTGATCATGCACTGATCACGTGACTGATCATGCACTGATCACGTGTGACTGATCATCTTCACTGATCACGTGACTGATCATGCACTGATCACGTGGCTATCATGCACTGATCACGTGGCTGATCACATGTATCACGTGACTGATCATGCACTGATCACGTGGCTATCATGCACTGATCACGTGGCTGATCATGCACTGATCGCGTGGCTATCATGCACTGATCACGTGGCTGATCATGCACTATCACGTGACTGATCATGCACTGATCACGTGGCTATCATGCACTGATCACGTGGCTATCATGCACTGATCATGCTGACAATCATGCACTGATCACGTGATATCATGCACTGATCACGTGGCTGATCATACTGATCACGTGATTGATCATGCACTGATCACGTGGCTGATCATGCACTGATCTGGCTGATCGCACTGATCACGTGACTGATCATGCACTGATCACGTGATGATCATGCACTGATCACGTGGCTATCATGCACTGATCACGTGGCTGACATACACTGATCACGTGCTGGTCATGCACTGATCACGTGGCTGATCATGCACTGATCACGTGACTGATGCACTGATCTGGTATCTGATCATGCACTGATCACGTGGCTATCATGCACTGCTCACGTGGCTGATCATGCATGATCACGCAGCTACCATGTACTGGTCACGTGACTGATCATGCACTGATCACGTGACTGATCATGCACTGATCACGTGGCTATCATGCACTATCACGTGGCTGATCATGCAATGATCATGTAGCTACCATGTACAGGTCACGTGAGTGATCATACACCCATCAGGTGACTGATCATGCACTGATCACGTGACCCTCATGCACTGATCACGAGACTGATCATGCACTGATCATGCGTCTATATCATGCACTGATCACATGACTGCCATGCACTGATCACGTGGATGATCATACAAATCATGTGACAGATCATGCACTGATCACGTGGCTGATCATGCACTGATACGTGACTGAGCATGGACTGATCACATGACTATCATGTAGTGATCACGTGACTTAATGGCGCTGATCATGTGACTGATCATGCGCTGATCATGTTTGCTATCATACACTGATCATGTGCCTCTGGAGGCAATAAACAAAGAGCTGAGTACGAATCAAACAGTCAGCAGGCAATAATCATGGAACTCAGCTGTGAGAATCATGCTGCTCAGCTGGCAATAATCAAGCAGCTGAGCAGGCAGGAATTCGCAGCACAGCTGGCAATTGTCAAGCAGATGACAGGCAGGAATCGTGCAGCTCAGCTGGCAATTGTCAAGCAGATGAGCAGACAGTAATCGCAGCTCAGCAGGCCCAGATCACGTGACTGAGCATGCACTGTTCACGTGGCTGATCATACACTGATCACGTGATGATCATGCACTGATCACTTGGATATCATGCACTGATCACGTGGCTGATCATACACTGTTCACGGCTGACCATGCACTGATCACGTGGCTGATCGCACTGCTCACGTAGCTGATCATGCACTGATCACGTGGCTATCATGCACTGATCACGTGGCTGAACATGCACTTCACGTGGCTGATCACACTGTCGTGACATATCATGCACTGATCACGTGGCACTCATGCACTGATCACGTGGCTGATCATACTGATCACGTAACTGATCATGCACTGATCACGTGGCTATCATGCACTGATCACGTGGCTGATCATGCACTGATCACGTGACTATCATGCACTGATCACGTGACTCATGCACTGATCACGTGGCTGATCATGCACTGATCAACGTCATGCACTGATCACGTGGCTATCATGCACTGATCACGTGGCTGATCATGCACTGATCACGTGGCTGATCATGCACTGATCACGTGACTGATCATGCACTGATCACGTGGCATCATGCACTGATCACGTGGCTGATCATGCACTGATCACGTGACTCATGCACTGATCACGTGGCTATCACATGCACTGATCACGTGGCTGATCATGCCTGATGATCCGCATAGCAACCGCCTGATCACATGACGTGCTGTCATGCACTGATCACGTAAATGATCGCACTGATCACGTGGCTGATCATGCACTGATCACGTGACTGATCATGCACTGATCACGTGGCTATCATGCACTGATCACGTGGCTGATCATGCACGATCACATGTAATCATGTACAATGCACACGTGAGCTGTCATGCACTGATCATGACTGATCATGCACTGATCACGTGACTGATCATGCACTGATCACGTGGCTGATCATGCACTGATCACGTGGCTATCATGCACTGATCACGTGGCTGATCATACACTGATCGTGACTGATCATGCACTGATCACGTGGCTATCATGCACTGATCACGTGGCTGATCATGCACTGATCACGTGGCTATCATGCACTGATCCGTGGCTGATCACCACTATCACGGCTGATCATGCACTGATCACGTGGCTATCATGCATCCATGGACTATCATGCACTGATCACGTGACTGTCAGCGTGATCTGCTTCCATGTACTGATCACGTGACTGATCATGCACTGATCATGGTGATCATGCACTGATCACGTGGCTCATCATGTGATCACGTAGCTGATCATGCATATCACGTGACTGATCATGCACTGATCACGTGGCTATCATGCACTGATCACGTGACTGATCATGCACTGATCACGGCTATATCATGCACTGATCACAGCTGATCATGCACTGTCACGTGGTGATCATCTACACTGATCATGTGACTGATCATGCACTGATCACGTGGCTGATCATGCACTAATACCGTGACTGAGCATGGACTGATCACATGATATCATGTAGTGATCACGTGACTTAATGGCTGATCATGTGACTGATCATGCACTGATCATGTTTGCTATCATACACTGATCATGTGCCTCTGGAGGCAATAAACAAAGAGCTGAGTAGGCACGAATCAAACAGTCAGCAGGCAATAATCATGGAACTCAGGTGAGGAATCATGCTGCTCAGCTGGCAATAATCATGCAGCTGATCAGGCAGGAATTACGCAGCACAGCTGGCAATTGTCAAGCAGATGACAGGCAGGAATCGTGCAGCTCAGCTGGCAATTGTCAAGCAGATGAGCAGACAGTAATCACGCAGCTCAGCAGGCCCAGATCACGTGACTGAGCATGCACTGTTCACGTGGCTGATCATACACTGATCACGTGATGATCATGCACTGATCACTTGGATATCATGCACTGATCACGTGGCTGATCATACTGATCACGTGGCTGATCATGCACTGATCACGTGCTGATCATGCAGTCACGTAACTGATCGCGCTGATCGCATCAACTGATCATGCACTGATCACAACGATACATTGCCCACTGATCGTGACTATCATGCACTGATCACGTGGCTATCATGCACTGATCACGTGACTGCCATGCACTGATCACGTGATACATCATGCACTGATCCGCGTCGGCGTGATCATGCACTGATCACGTGGCTGATCATGCACTGATCACAGTGACTGATCATGCACTGATCACGTGGCTATCATGCACTGTCACGTGGCTGATCATGCAATGATCACGTAGCTATCATGTACTGGTCACGTGGCTGATCATGCACTGATCACGTGACTGATCATGCACTGAGTCAGTTGACTGATCATGCACTGATCCGTGGTGATCATGCACTGATCACGTGACTGATCATGCACTGATCACGTGGCTGATCATGCAAACAAATACTGTGATCATGCACTGATCACGTGGCTGATCATGCACTGATCACATGGCTGATCATGCACTGATCACGTGACTAGTCATGCTGATCACGTGACTGATCATGCACTGATCACGTGGCTATCATGCACTGATCACGTGGCTGATCATACCGCATCACGTGCTGATCATGCACAGATCATGACTGATCATGCACTGATCACATGGCTATCATGCACTACTCACGTGGCTGATCATGCAATGATCACGTAGCTATCATGTACCGGTTACGTGACTGATCATACACTGATCACGTGACTGATCATGCACTGATCACGTGGCTGATCATATGACAACTGCCTGATCATGCACAGATC
>NW_026894939.1:0-51470 GCF_032452875.1 Bos javanicus
TGCACTGCTGATCATGTGACTGACTGCGCTGATCATGCTTGACTATCATACACTGATCATGTGCCTCTGGAGGCAATAAACAAAGAGCTGAGTAGGTACGAATCAAACAGTCAGCAGGCAATAATCATGGAACTCAGGTGTGAGGAATCATGCTGCTCAGCTGGCAATAATCAAGCAGCTGAGCAGGCAGGAATTACGCAGCACAGCTGGCAATTGTCAAGCAGATGACAGGCAGGGAATCGTGCAGCTCAGCTGGCAATTGTCAAGCAGATGAGCAGACAGTAATCACGCAGCTCAGCAGGCCCAGATCACGTGACTGAGCATGCACAGTTCACGTGGCTGATCATACACTGATCACGTGATGATCATGCACTGATCACTTGGATATCATGCACTGATCACGTGGCTGATCATACACTGTTCACGTGTCTGACCATGCACTGATCACGTGGCTGATCATACACTGCTCACGTAACTGATCATGCACTGATCACGCGGGCTATCATGCACTGATCACGTGGCTGAACATGCACTGTTCACGTGGCTGATCACACACCTGTCACGCGGACATATCATGCACTGATCACGTGGCACTCATGCACTGATCACGTGGCTGATCATACTCTGCTCACGTAACTCATGCACACATCACGTGGCTATCATGCACTGCTCACGTGGCTCGTCATGGAATGATCACGTAGCAACCATATACTGGTAACGGACTGATCATGCAAATATCACGTAAATGATCATGCACTGTTCACGTGACTGATCATGTACTGATCACGTGACTGATCATGCACTGACCACGTGGCTATCATGCTCTGCTCACGTGGCTGATCATGCAACGATCAACGAGCAACCATGTACTGGTCACGGACTGATCATGCACTGATCACGTAATTGATCCTGCACTGATCACGTGGCTCATCATGCACTGATCACGTGGCTGATCACACATGTATCACGTGACTGATCATGCACTGATCCCGTGGCTCTCATGCACTGATCACGTGGCTGTCATGCACTGATCACGTGGATATCATGCACTGATCACGTGGCTGATCACACACGTATCACATGACTGATCATGCACTGATCACGGGCTATCATGCACTGATCACGTGGCTATCATGCACTGATCACGTGGCTGATCAGGCAATGATCACGTAGCTACCATGTACTGTCACGTGACTGATCATGCACTGAGCACGTAATTGATCATGCACTGATCATGTGGCTGATCATGCACTGATCACGTGGCTGATCATACACTGATCACATAACTGATCATGCACTGATCACGTGACTGATCATGCACTGATCACGTGGCTATCATGCACTGATCACTTGGCTGGACATACACTGATCACGTGCCTGGTCATGCACTGATCACGTGGCTGATCATGCACTGATCACGTGACTGATCATGCACTGATCTCGTGGTCTGATCATGCACTGATCACGTGGCTATCATGCACTGCTCACGTGGCTGATCATGCCATGATCACGCAGCTACCATGTACTGGTCACATGACTGATCATGCACTGATCACGTGACTGATCATGCAGTGATCACGTGGCTATCATGAACTACTCACGTGGCTGATCATGCAATGATCATGTAGCTACCATGTACAGGTCACGTGAATGATCATACACCCATCAGGTGACTGATCATGCACTGATCACGTGGCTATCATGCACGGATCACGAGACTGATCATGCACTGTTCACGCCTATATCATGCACTGATCACATGACTGCCCGTGCACTGATCACGTGGATGATCATACACTAATCTTGTGACAGATCATGCACTGATCACGTGGCTGATCATGCACTGATACCGTGACTGAGCATGGACTGATCACATGACTATCATGTAGTGATCACGTGACTTAATGGCGCTGATCATGTGACTGATCATGCGCTGATCATGTTTGCTATCATACACTGATCATGTGCCTCTGGAGGCAATAAACAAAGAGCTGAGTAGGCACGAATCAAACAGTCAGCAGGCAATAATCATGGAACTCAGGTGTGAGGAATCATGCTGCTCAGCTGGCAATAATCAAGCAGCTGAGCAGGCAGGAATTACGCAGCACAGCTGGCAATTGTCAAGCAGATGACAGGCAGGAATCGTGCAGCTCAGCTGGCAATTGTCAAGCAGATGAGCAGACAGTAATCACGCAGCTCAGCAGGCCCAGATCACGTGACTGAGCATGCACTGTTCACGTGGCTGATCATACACTGATCACGTGATGATCATGCACTGATCACTTGGATATCATGCACTGATCACGTGGCTGATCATACACTGTTCACGTGTCTGACCATGCACTGATCACGTGGCTGATCATACACTGCTCACGTAACTGATCATGCACTGATCACGTGGCTATCATGCACTGATCACGTGGCTGAACATGCACTGTTCACGTGGCTGATCACACACCTGTCACGTGACATATCATGCACTGATCACGTGGCACTCATGCACTGATCACGTGGCTGATCATACTCTGCTCACGTAACTCATGCACACATCACGTGGCTATCATGCACTGCTCACGTGGCTCGTCATGGAATGATCACGTAGCAACCATATACTGGTAACGTGACTGATCATGCAAAGATCACGAATGATCATGCACTGTTCACGTGACTGATCATGTACTGATCACGTGACTGATCATGCACTGACCACGTGGCTATCATGCTCTGCTCACGTGGCTGATAATGCAACGATCACGTAGCAACCATGTACTGGTCACGTGACTGATCATGCACTGATCACGTAATTGATCCTGCACTGATCACGTGGCTCATCATGCACTGATCACGTGGCTGATCACACATGTATCACGTGACTGATCATGCACTGATCCACTGGCTCTCATGCACTGATCACGTGGCTGTCATGCACTGATCACGTGGATATCATGCACTGATCACGTGGCTGATCACACACGTATCACATGACTGATCATGCACTGATCACGTGGCTATCATGCACTGATCACGTGGCTGATCATGCACTGATCACGTGGCTGATCATGCACTGATCACGTGACTGATCATGCACTGATCACGTGCCTGATCATGCACTGATCACGTGGCTGATCATGCACTGATCACGTGACTGATCATGCACTGATCACGTGGCTGATCATGCACTGATCACGTGGCTATCATGCACTGCTCACGTGGCTGATCATGCCATGATCACGCAGCTACCATGTACTGGTCACATGACTGATCATGCACTGATCACGTGACTGATCATGCAGTGATCACGTGGCTATCATGAACTACTCACGTGGCTGATCATGCAATGATCATGTAGCTACCATGTACAGGTCACGTGAATGATCATACACCCATCAGGTGACTGATCATGCACTGATCACGTGGCTATCATGCACTGATCACGAGACTGATCATGCACTGTTCACGTCTATATCATGCACTGATCACATGACTGCCCGTGCACTGATCACGTGGATGATCATACACTAATCTTGTGACAGATCATGCACTGATCACGTGGCTGATCATGCACTGATACCGTGACTGAGCATGGACTGATCACATGACTATCATGTAGTGATCACGTGACTTAATGGCGCTGATCATGTGACTGATCATGCGCTGATCATGTTTGCTATCATACACTGATCATGTGCCTCTGGAGGCAATAAACAAAGAGCTGAGTAGGCACGAATCAAACAGTCAGCAGGCAATAATCATGGAACTCAGGTGTGAGGAATCATGCTGCTCAGCTGGCAATAATCAAGCAGCTGAGCAGGCAGGAATTACGCAGCACAGCTGGCAATTGTCAAGCAGATGACAGGCAGGAATCGTGCAGCTCAGCTGGCAATTGTCAAGCAGATGAGCAGACAGTAATCACGCAGCTCAGCAGGCCCAGATCACGTGACTGAGCATGCACTGTTCACGTGGCTGATCATACACTGATCACGTGATGATCATGCACTGATCACTTGGATATCATGCACTGATCACGTGGCTGATCATACACTGTTCACGTGTCTGACCATGCACTGATCACGTGGCTGATCATACACTGCTCACGCTAACTGATCATGCACTGATCACGTGGCTATCATGCACTGATCACGTGGCTGAACATGCACTGTTCACGTGGCTGATCACACACCTGTCACGTGACATATCATGCACTGATCACGTGGCACTCATGCACTGATCACGTGGCTGATCATACTCTGCTCACGTAACTCATGCACACATCACGTGGCTATCATGCACTGCTCACGGGTCGGCTGTCATGGAATGATCACGTAGGAACCATATACTGGTAACGTGACTGATCATGCAAAGATCACGAAATGATCATGCACTGTTCACGTGACTGATCATGTACTGATCACGTGACTGATCATGCACTGACCACGTGGCTATCATGCTCTGCTCACGTGGCTGATCATGCAACGATCACGTAGCAACCATGTACTGGTCACGTGACTGATCATGCACTGATCACGAATTGATCCTGCACTGATCACGTGGCTCATCATGCACTGATCACGTGGCTGATCACACATGTATCACGTGACTGATCATGCACTGATCCCGTGGCTCTCATGCACTGATCACGTGGCTGTCATGCACTGATCACGTGGATATCATGCACTGATCACGTGGCTGATCACACACGTATCACATGACTGATCATGCACTGATCACGTGGCTATCATGCACTGATCACGTGGCTATCATGCACTGATCACGTGGCTGATCAGGCAATGATCACGTAGCTACCATGTACTGGTCACGTGACTGATCATGCACTGATCACGTAATTGATCATGCACTGATCATGTGGCTGATCATGCACTGATCACGGGCTGATCATACACTGATCACATAACTGATCATGCACTGATCACGTGACTGATCATGCACTGATCACGTGGCTATCATGCACTGATCACTTGGCTGGACATACACTGATCACGGCCTGGTCATGCACTGATCACGTGGCTGATCATGCACTGATCACGTGACTGATCATGCACTGATGTCTGATCATGCACTGATCACGTGGCTATCATGCACTGCTCACGTGGCTGATCATGCCATGATCACGCAGCTACCATGTACTGGTCACATGACTGATCATGCACTGATCACGTGACTGATCATGCAGTGATCACGTGGCTATCATGAACTACTCACGTGGCTGATCATGCAATGATCATGTAGCTACCATGTACAGGTCACGTGAATGATCATACACCCATCAGGTGACTGATCATGCACTGATCACGTGGCTATCATGCACTGATCACGAGACTGATCATGCACTGTTCACGCCTATATCATGCACTGATCACATGACTGCCCGCGCACTGATCACGTGGATGATCATACACTAATCTTGTGACAGATCATGCACTGATCACGTGGCTGATCATGCACTGATACCGTGACTGAGCATGGACTGATCACATGACTATCATGTAGTGATCACGTGACTTAATGGCGCTGATCATGTGACTGATCATGCGCTGATCATGTTTGCTATCATACACTGATCATGTGCCTCTGGAGGCAATAAACAAAGAGCTGAGTAGGCACGAATCAAACAGTCAGCAGGCAATAATCATGGAACTCAGGTGTGAGGAATCATGCTGCTCAGCTGGCAATAATCAAGCAGCTGAGCAGGCAGGAATTACGCAGCACAGCTGGCAATTGTCAAGCAGATGACAGGCAGGAATCGTGCAGCTCAGCTGGCAATTGTCAAGCAGATGAGCAGACAGTAATCACGCAGCTCAGCAGGCCCAGATCACGTGACTGAGCATGCACTGTTCACGTGGCTGATCATACACTGATCACGTGATGATCATGCACTGATCACTTGGATATCATGCACTGATCACGTGGCTGATCATACACTGTTCACGTGTCTGACCATGCACTGATCACGTGGCTGATCATACACTGCTCACGTAACTGATCATGCACTGATCACGTGGCTATCATGCACTGATCACGTGGCTGAACATGCACTGTTCACGTGGCTGATCACACACCTGTCACGTGACATATCATGCACTGATCACGTGGCACTCATGCACTGATCACGTGGCTGATCATACTCTGCTCACGTAACTCATGCACACATCACGTGGCTATCATGCACTGCTCACGTGGCTCGTCATGGAATGATCACGTAGCAACCATATACTGGTAACGTGACTGATCATGCAAAGATCACGTAAATGATCATGCACTGTTCACGTGACTGATCATGTACTGATCACGTGACTGATCATGCACTGACCACGTGGCTATCATGCTCTGCTCACGTGGCTGATCATGCAACGATCACGTAGCAACCATGTACTGGTCACGTGACTGATCATGCACTGATCACGTAATTGATCCTGCACTGATCACGTGGCTCATCATGCACTGATCACGTGGCTGATCACACATGTATCACGTGACTGATCATGCACTGATCCCGTGGCTCTCATGCACTGATCACGTGGCTGTCATGCACTGATCACGTGGATATCATGCACTGATCACGGGCTGATCACACACGTATCACATGACTGATCATGCACTGATCACGGCACTGATCACGTGGCTATCATGCACTGATCACGTGGCTGATCAGGCAATGATCACGTAGCTACCATGTACTGGTCACGTGACTGATCATGCACTGAGCACGTAATTGATCATGCACTGATCATGTGGCTGATCATGCACTGATCACGTGGCTGATCATACACTGATCACATAACTGATCATGCACTGATCACGTGACTGATCATGCACTGATCATGGCTATCATGCACTGATCACTTGGCTGACATACACTGATCACGTGCCTGGTCATGCACTGATCACGTGGCTGATCATGCACTGATCACGTGACTGATCATGCACTGATCTCGTGTCTGATCATGCACTGATCACGTGGCTATCATGCACTGCTCACGTGGCTGATCATGCCATGATCACGCAGCTACCATGTACTGGTCACATGACTGATCATGCACTGATCACGTGACTGATCATGCAGTGATCACGTGGCTATCATGAACTACTCACGTGGCTGATCATGCAATGATCATGTAGCTACCATGTACAGGTCACGTGAATGATCATACACCCATCAGGTGACTGATCATGCACTGATCACGTGGCTATCATGCACGGATCACGAGACTGATCATGCACTGTTCACGCCTATATCATGCACTGATCACATGACTGCCCGTGCACTGATCACGTGGATGATCATACACTAATCTTGTGACAGATCATGCACTGATCACGTGGCTGATCATGCACTGATACCGTGACTGAGCATGGACTGATCACATGACTATCATGTAGTGATCACGTGACTTAATGGCGCTGATCATGTGACTGATCATGCGCTGATCATGTTTGCTATCATACACTGATCATGTGCCTCTGGAGGCAATAAACAAAGAGCTGAGTAGGCACGAATCAAACAGTCAGCAGGCAATAATCATGGAACTCAGGTGTGAGGAATCATGCTGCTCAGCTGGCAATAATCAAGCAGCTGAGCAGGCAGGAATTACGCAGCACAGCTGGCAATTGTCAAGCAGATGACAGGCAGGAATCGTGCAGCTCAGCTGGCAATTGTCAAGCAGATGAGCAGACAGTAATCACGCAGCTCAGCAGGCCCAGATCACGTGACTGAGCATGCACTGTTCACGTGGCTGATCATACACTGATCACGTGATGATCATGCACTGATCACTTGGATATCATGCACTGATCACGTGGCTGATCATACACTGTTCACGTGTCTGACCATGCACTGATCACGTGGCTGATCATACACTGCTCACGTAACTGATCATGCACTGATCACGTGGCTATCATGCACTGATCACGTGGCTGAACATGCACTGTTCACGTGGCTGATCACACACCTGTCACGTGACATATCATGCACTGATCACGTGGCACTCATGCACTGATCACGTGGCTGATCATACTCTGCTCACGTAACTCATGCACACATCACGTGGCTATCATGCACTGCTCACGTGGCTCGTCATGGAATGATCACGTAGCAACCATATACTGGTAACGTGACTGATCATGCAAAGATCACGTAAATGATCATGCACTGTTCACGTGACTGATCATGTACTGATCACGTGACTGATCATGCACTGACCACGTGGCTATCATGCTCTGCTCACGTGGCTGATCATGCAACGATCACGTCGCAACCATGTACTGGTCACGTGACTGATCATGCACTGATCACGTAATTGATCCTGCACTGATCACGTGGCTCATCATGCACTGATCACGTGGCTGATCACACATGTATCACGTGACTGATCATGCACTGATCCCGTGGCTCTCATGCACTGATCACGTGGCTGTCATGCACTGATCACGTGGATATCATGCACTGATCACGTGGCTGATCACACACGTATCACATGACTGATCATGCACTGATCACGTGGCTGCACTGATCATGCACTGATCACGTGGCTATCATGCACTGATCACGTGGCTGATCATGCACTGATCACGTGATCATGCACTGATCACGTGGCTGATCATGCACTGATCACGTGACTGATCATGCACTGATCACGTGACTGATCATGCACTGATCACGTGGCTGATCATGCACTGCTCACGTGGCTGATCATGCCATGATCACGCAGCTACCATGTACTGGTCACATGACTGATCATGCACTGATCACGTGACTGATCATGTAGTGATCACGTGGCTATCATGAACTACTCACGTGGCTGATCATGCAATGATCATGTAGCTACCATGTACAGGTCACGTGAATGATCATACACCCATCAGGTGACTGATCATGCACTGATCACGTGGCTATCATGCACTGATCACGAGACTGATCATGCACTGTTCACGCCTATATCATGCACTGATCACATGACTGCCCGTGCACTGATCACGTGGATGATCATACACTAATCTTGTGACAGATCATGCACTGATCACGTGGCTGATCATGCACTGATACCGTGACTGAGCATGGACTGATCACATGACTATCATGTAGTGATCACGTGACTTAATGGCGCTGATCATGTGACTGATCATGCGCTGATCATGTTTGCTATCATACACTGATCATGTGCCTCTGGAGGCAATAAACAAAGAGCTGAGTAGGCACGAATCAAACAGTCAGCAGGCAATAATCATGGAACTCAGGTGTGAGGAATCATGCTGCTCAGCTGGCAATAATCAAGCAGCTGAGCAGGCAGGAATTACGCAGCACAGCTGGCAATTGTCAAGCAGATGACAGGCAGGAATCGTGCAGCTCAGCTGGCAATTGTCAAGCAGATGAGCAGACAGTAATCACGCAGCTCAGCAGGCCCAGATCACGCGACTGAGCATGCACTGTTCACGTGGCTGATCATACACTGATCACGTGATGATCATGCACTGATCACTTGGATATCATGCACTGATCACGTGGCTGATCATACACCGTTCACGTGTCCGACCATGCACTGATCACGTGGCTGATCATACACTGCTCACGTAACTGATCATGCACTGATCACGTGGCTATCATGCACTGATCACGTGGCTGAACATGCACTGTTCACGTGGCTGATCACACACCTGTCACGTGACATATCATGCACTGATCACGTGGCACTCATGCACTGATCACGTGGCTGATCATACTCTGCTCACGTAACTCATGCACACATCACGTGGCTATCATGCACCGCTCACGTGGCTCGTCATGGAATGATCACGAGCAACCATATACTGGTAACGTGACTGATCATGGATCACGTAAATGATCATGCACTGTTCACGTGACTGATCATGTACTGATCACGTGACTGATCATGCACTGACCACGTGGCTATCATGCTCTGCTCACGTGGCTGATCATGCAACGATCACGAGCAACCATGTACTGGTCACGTGACTGATCATGCACTGATCACGTAATTGATCCCGCACTGATCACGTGGCTCATCATGCACTGATCACGTGGCTGATCACACATGTATCACGTGACTGATCATGCACCGATCCCGCGGCTCTCATGCACTGATCACGTGGCTGTCATGCACCGATCACGGATATCATGCACTGATCATGTGGCTGATCACACACGATCACATGACTGATCATGCACTGATCACGGGCTATCATGCACTGATCACGGGGTTATCATGCACTGATCACGTGGCTTATCAGGCAATGATCACGTAGCTACCATGTACTGGTCACGTAACTGATCATGCACTGAGCACGAATTGATCATGCACTGATCATGTGGCTGATCATGCACTGATCACGGGCTGATCATACACTGATCACATAACTGATCATGCACTGATCACGTGACTGATCATGCACTGATCACGGGCTATCATGCACTGATCCCTTGGCTGGACATACACTGATCACGTTCCTGGTCATGCACTGATCACGGGGCTGATCATGCACTGACCACGTGATCATGCACTGATCACGCGGTCTGATCATGCACTGATCACGTGGCTATCATGCACTGCTCACGTGGCTGATCATGCCATGATCACGCAGCTACCATGTACTGGTCACATGACTGATCATGCACTGATCACGTGACTGATCATGCAGTGATCACGTGGCTATCATGAACTACTCACGTGGCTGATCATGCAATGATCATGTAGCTACCATGTACAGGTCACGTGAATGATCATACACCCATCAGGTGACTGATCATGCACTGATCACGTGGCTATCATGCACTGATCACGAGACTGATCATGCACTGTTCACGCCTATATCATGCACTGATCACATGACTGCCCGTGCACCGATCACGTGGATGATCATACACTAATCTTGTGACAGATCATGCACTGATCACGTGGCTGATCGTGCACTGATACCGTGACTGAGCATGGACTGTTCACATGACTATCATATAGTGATCACGTGACTTAATGGCGCTGATCATGTGACTGATCATGCGCTGATCATGTTTGCTATCATACACTGATCATGTGCCTCTGGAGGCAATAAACAAAGAGCTGAGTAGGCACGAATCAAACAGTCAGCAGGCAATAATCATGGAACTCAGGTGTGAGGAATCATGCTGCTCAGCTGGCAATAATCAAGCAGCTGAACAGGCAGGAATTATGCAGCACAGCTGGCAATTGTCCAGCAGATGACAGGCAGGAATCGTGCAGCTCAGCTGGCAATTGTCAAGCAGATGAGCAGACAGTAATCACGCAGCTCAGCAGGCCCAGATCACGTGACTGAGCATGCACTGTTCACGTGGCTGATCATACACCGATCACGTGATGATCATGCACTGATCACTTGGATATCATGCACTGATCACGTGGCTGATCATACACTGTTCACGTGTTCGACCATGCACTGATCACGTGGCTGATCATACACTGCCTACGAATTGATCATGCACCGATCACGTGGCTATCATGCACTGATCACGTGGCTGAACATGCACTGTTCACGTGGCTGATCACACACCTGTCACGTGATATATCATGCACTGATCACGTGGCACTCATGCACTGATCACGTGGCTGATCATACTCTGCTCACGTAACTCATGCACACATCACGTGGCTATCATGCACTGCTCACGTGGCTCATGGAATGATCACGTAGCAACCATATACTGGTAACGTGACTGATCATGCAAAGATCACGTAAATGACCATGCACCGTTCACGTGACTGATCATGCACTGATCACGTGACTGATCATGCACTGACCACGTGGCTATCATGCTCTGCTCACGTGGTTGATCATGCAACGATCACGTAGCAACCATGTACTGGTCACGTGACTGATCATGCACCGATCACGTAATTGATCCTGCACTGATCACGTGGCTCATCATGCACTGATCACGTGGCTGATCACACATGTATCACGTGACTGATCATGCACTGATCCCGTGGCTCCCATGCACCGATCACGTGGCTGTCATGCACTGATCACGTGGATATCATGCACTGATCATGTGGCTGATCACACACGATCACATGACTGATCATGCACTGATCACGTGGCTATCATGCACTGATCACGTGGCTACCGCGCACTGATCATGTGACTTATCAGGCAATGATCACGAGCTACCATGTACTGGTCACGTATCTGATCATGCACTGAGCACGTAATTGATCATGCACTGATCATGTGGCTGATCATGCACTGATCACGTGGCTGATCATACACTGATCACATAACTGATCATGCACTGATCACGTGACTGATCATGCACTGATCACGTGGCTATCATGCACTGATCACGGCTGACATACACTGATCACGTGTTGGTCATGCACTGATCACGTGGCTGATCATGCACTGATCACGTGACTGATCATGCACTGATCTCGTGTCTGATCATGCACTGATCACGTGGCTATCATGCACTGCTCACGTGGCTGATCAGGCAATGATCACACAGCTACCATGTACTGGTCACATGACTGATCATGCACTGATCACGTAACTGATCATGCACTGATCACGTGGCTATCATGCACTGATCACGTGGCTGATCATGCAATGATCATGTAGCTACCATGTACAGGTCACGTGAATGATCATACACCCATCAGGTGACTGATCATGCACTGATCACGTGGCTATTATGCACTGATCACGTGACTGATCATGCACTGTTCACGCCTATATCATGCACTGATCACATGACTGCTCATGCACTGATCACGTGGATGATCATACACTGATCTTGTGACAGATCATGCACTGATCACGTGGCTGATCATGCACTGATACCGTGACTGAGCATGCACTGATCACATGACTATCATGTAGTGATCACGTGACTTAATGGCGCTGATCATGTGACTGATCATGCGCTGATCATGTTTGCTATCATACACTGATCATGTGCCTCTGGAGGCAATAAACAAAGAGCTGAGTAGGCACGAATCAAACAGTCAGCAGGCAATAATCATGGAACTCAGGTGTGAGGAATCATGCTGCTCAGCTGGCAATAATCAAGCAGCTGAGCAGGCAGGAATTACGCAGCACAGCTGGCAATTGTCAAGCAGATGACAGGCAGGAATCGTGCAGCTCAGCTGGCAATTGTCAAGCAGATGAGCAGACAGTAATCACGCAGCTCAGCAGGCCCAGATCACGTGACTGAGCATGCACTGTTCACGTGGCTGATCATACACTGATCACGTGATGATCATGCACTGATCACTTGGATATCATGCACTGATCACGTGGCTGATCATACACTGTTCACGTGTTCGACCATGCACTGATCACGTGGCTGATCATACACTGCTCACGTGAACTGATCATGCACTGATCACGTGGCTATCATGCACTGATCACGTGGCTGAACATGCACTGTTCACGTGGCTGATCACACACCTGTCACGTGACATATCATGCACTGATCACGTGGCACTCATGCACTGATCACGTGGCTGATCATACTCTGCTCACGTAACTCATGCACACATCACGTGGCTATCATGCACTGCTCACGTGGCTCGTCATGGAATGATCACGTAACCATATACTGGTAACGTGACTGATCATGCAAAGATCACGAAATGATCATGCACTGTTCGTGACTGATCATGTACTGATCACGTGACTGATCATGCACTGACCACGTGGCTATCATGCTCTGCTCACGTGGCTGATCATGCAACGATCACGAGCAACCATGTACTGGTCACGTGACTGATCATGCACTGATCACGTAATTGATCCTGCACTGATCACGTGGCTCATCATGCACTGATCACGTGGCTGATCACACATATCACGTGACTGATCATGCACTGATCCCGTGGCTATCATGCACTGATCACGTGGCTGTCATGCACTGATCACGTGGATATCATGCACTGATCATGTGGCTGATCACACACGTATCACATGACTGATCATGCACTGATCACGTGGCTATCATGCACTGATCACGTGCTATCATGCACTGATCACGTGGCTGATCATGCACTGATCACATGGCTGATCATGCACTGATCACGTGGCTGATCATGCACTGATCACGTGGCTGATCATGCACTGATCACGTGACTGATCATGCACTGATCTCGTGTCTGACATGCATGATCACGTGCTATCATGCACTGCTCACGTGGCTGATCATGCCATGATCACGCAGCTACCATGTACTGGTCACATGACTGATCATGCACTGATCACGGACTGACTCATGCACTGATCACGCACATCATGCACTACTCACGGCTGATCATGCAATGATCATGTAGCTACCATGTACAGGTCACGTGAATGATCATACACCCATCAGGTGACTGATCATGCACTGATCACGTGGCTATCATGCACTGATCACGAGACTGATCATGCACTGTTCACGCCTATATCATGCACTGATCACATGACTGCCCGTGCACTGATCACGTGGATGATCATACACTAATCTTGTGACAGATCATGCACTGATCACGCTGATCATGCACTGATACCGTGACTGAGCATGGACTGATCACATGACTATCATGTAGTGATCACGTGACTTAATGGCGCTGATCATGTGACTGATCATGCGCTGATCATGTTTGCTATCATACACTGATCATGTGCCTCTGGAGGCAATAAACAAAGAGCTGAGTAGGCACGAATCAAACAGTCAGCAGGCAATAATCATGGAACTCAGGTGTGAGGAATCATGCTGCTCAGCTGGCAATAATCAAGCAGCTGAGCAGGCAGGAATTACGCAGCACAGCTGGCAATTGTCAAGCAGATGACAGGCAGGAATCGTGCAGCTCAGCTGGCAATTGTCAAGCAGATGAGCAGACAGTAATCACGCAGCTCAGCAGGCCCAGATCACGTGACTGAGCATGCACTGTTCACGTGGCTGATCATACACTGATCACGTGATGATCATGCACTGATCACTTGGATATCATGCACTGATCACGTGGCTGATCATACACTGTTCACGTGTCTGATCATGCACTGATCACGTGGCTATCATGCACTGATCACGTGGCTGAACATGCACTGTTCACGTGGCTGATCACACACCTGTCACGTGACATATCATGCACTGATCACGTGGCACTCATGCACTGATCACGTGGCTGATCATACTCTGCTCACGTAACTCATGCACACATCACGTGGCTATCATGCACTGCTCACGTGGCTCATGTGTGGAATGATCATGAAAGCACCATACTGGTAACGTGACTGATCATGCAAAGATCACGTAATGATCATGCACTGTTCACGTGACTGATCATGTACTGATCACGTGACTGATCATGCACTGACCACGTGGCTATCATGCTCTGCTCACGTGGCTGATCATGCAACGATCACGAGCAACCATGTACTGGTCACGACTGATCATGCACTGATCACGTAATTGATCCTGCACTGATCACGTGGCTCATCATGCACTGATCACGTGGCTGATCACACATGTATCACGTGACTGATCATGCACTGATCACGTGGCTCTCATGCACTGATCACGTGGCTGTCATGCACTGATCACGTGGATATCATGCACTGATCACGTGGCTGATCACACACGATCACATGACTGATCATGCACTGATCACGTGGCTATCATGCACTGATCACGTGGCTATCATGCACTGATCACGTGGCTGATCATGCAATGATCACGTAGCTACCATGTACTGGTCACGTGACTGATCATGCACTGATCACGTAATTGATCATGCACTGATCATGTGGCTGATCATGCACTGATCACGTGGCTGATCATGCACTGATCACATAACTGATCATGCACTGATCACGTGACTGATCATGCACTGATCACGTGGCTATCATGCACTGATCACGTATTGATCATACACTGATCACGTGCTGGTCATGCACTGATCACGTGGCTGATCATGCACTGATCACGTGACTGATCATGCACTGATCTCGTGTCTGATCATGCACTGATCACGTGGCTATCATGCACTGCTCACGTGGCTGATCATGCCATGATCACGCAGCTACCATGTACTGGTCACATGACTGATCATGCACTGATCACGTGACTGATCATGCAGTGATCACGTGGCTATCATGAACTACTCACGTGGCTGATCATGCAATGATCATGTAGCTACCATGTACAGGTCACGTGAATGATCATACACCCATCAGGTGACTGATCATGCACTGATCACGTGGCTATCATGCACTGATCACGACTGATCATGCACTGTTCACGCCTATATCATGCACTGATCACATGACTGCCCTGCACTGATCACGTGGATGATCATACACTAATCTTGTGACAGATCATGCACTGATCACGTGGCTGATCATGCACTGATACCGTGACTGAGCATGGACTGATCACATGACTATCATGTAGTGATCACGTGACTTAATGGCGCTGATCATGTGACTGATCATGCGCTGATCATGTTTGCTATCATACACTGATCATGTGCCTCTGGAGGCATAAACAAAGAGCTGAGTAGGCACGAATCAAACAGTCAGCAGGCAATAATCATGGAACTCAGGTGTGAGGAATCATGCTGCTCAGCTGGCAATAATCAAGCAGCTGAGCAGGCAGGAATTACGCAGCACAGCTGGCAATTGTCAAGCAGATGACAGGCAGGAATCGTGCAGCTCAGCTGGCAATTGTCAAGCAGATGAGCAGACAGTAATCACGCAGCTCAGCAGGCCCAGATCACGTGACTGAGCATGCACTGTTCACGTGGCTGATCATACACTGATCACGTGATGATCATGCACTGATCACTGGATATCATGCACTGATCACGTCTAATCATGGTCTGACCATGCACTGATCACGTGGCTGATCATACACTGCTCACGTAACTGATCATGCACTGATCACGTGGCTATCATGCACTGATCACGTGGCTGAACATGCACTGTTCACGTGGCTGATCACACACCTGTCACGTGACATATCATGCACTGATCACGTGGCTGCACTGATCACGTGGCTGATCATACTCTGCTCACGAATCATGCACACATCACGTGGCTATCATGCACTGCTCACGTGGCTCGTCATGGAATGATCACGTAGCAACCATATACTGGTCACGTGACTGATCATGCAAAGATCACGTAAATGATCATGCACTGTTCACGTGACTGATCATGTACTGATCACGTGACTGATCATGCACTGATCACGTGGCTATCATGCTCTGCTCACGTGGCTGATCATGCAACGATCACGTAGCAACCATGTACTGGTCACGTGACTGATCATGCACTGATCACGTAATTGATCCTGCACTGATCACGTGGCTCATCATGCACTGATCACGTGGCTGATCACACATGTATCACGTGACTGATCATGCACTGATCACGTGGATGCTCATGCACTGATCACGTGGCTGTCATGCACTGATCACGTGGATATCATGCACTGATCACGTGGCTGATCACACACGATCACATGACTGATCATGCACTGATCACGTGGCTATCATGCACTGATCACGTGGCTATCATGCACTGATCACGTGGCTGATCATGCATGATCACGTGACTGATGCACTGGTCACGACTGATCATGCACGGATCTTGATCATGCACTGATCACGTGGCTGATCATGCACTGATCACGTGGCTGATCATACACTGATCACATAACTGATCATGCACTGATCACGTGACTGATCATGCACTGATCACGTATCATGCACTGATCACTTGGCTGGACATACACTGATCACGTCTGTGATCACGTGGCTGATCATGCACTGATCACGTGACTGATCATGCACTGATCATCATGCACTGATCACGTGGCTATCATGCACTGCTCACGCTGATCATGCCATGATCACGCAGCTACCATGTACTGGTCACATGACTGATCATGCACTGATCACGTGACTGATCATGCAGTGATCACGTGGCTATCATGAACTACTCACGTGGCTGATCATGCAATGATCATGTAGCTACCATGTACAGGTCACGTGAATGATCATACACCCATCAGGTGACTGATCATGCACTGATCACGTGGCTATCATGCACTGATCACGAGACTGATCATGCACTGTTCACGTCTATATCATGCACTGATCACATGACTGCCCGTGCACTGATCACGTGGATGATCATACACTAATCTTGTGACAGATCATGCACTGATCACGTGGCTGATCATGCACTGATACCGTGACTGAGCATGGACTGATCACATGACTATCATGTAGTGATCACGTGACTTAATGGCGCTGATCATGTGACTGATCATGCGCTGATCATGTTTGCTATCATACACTGATCATGTGCCTCTGGAGGCAATAAACAAAGAGCTGAGTAGGCACGAATCAAACAGTCAGCAGGCAATAATCATGGAACTCAGGTGTGAGGAATCATGCTGCTCAGCTGGCAATAATCAAGCAGCTGAGCAGGCAGGAATTACGCAGCACAGCTGGCAATTGTCAAGCAGATGACAGGCAGGAATCGTGCAGCTCAGCTGGCAATTGTCAAGCAGATGAGCAGACAGTAATCACGCAGCTCAGCAGGCCCAGATCACGTGACTGAGCATGCACTGTTCACGTGGCTGATCATACACTGATCACGTGATGATCATGCACTGATCACTTGGATATCATGCACTGATCACGTGGCTGATCATACACTGTTCACGTGTCTGACCATGCACTGATCACGTGGCTGATCATACACTGCTCACGTAACTGATCATGCACTGATCACGTGGCTATCATGCACTGATCACGTGGCTGAACATGCACTGTTCACGTGGCTGATCACACACCTGTCACGTGACATATCATGCACTGATCACGTGGCACTCATGCACTGATCACGTGGCTGATCATACTCTGCTCACGTAACTCATGCACACATCACGTGGCTATCATGCACTGCTCACGTGGCTCGTCATGGAATGATCACGTAGCAACCATATACTGGTAACGTGACTGATCATGCAAAGATCACGTAAATGATCATGCACTGTTCACGTGACTGATCATGTACTGATCACGTGACTGATCATGCACTGACCACGTGGCTATCATGCTCTGCTCACGTGGCTGATCATGCAACGATCACGTAGCAACCATGTACTGGTCACGTGACTGATCATGCACTGATCACGTAATTGATCCTGCACTGATCACGTGGCTCATCATGCACTGATCACGTGGCTGATCACACATGTATCACGTGACTGATCATGCACTGATCCCGTGGCTCTCATGCACTGATCACGTGGCTGTCATGCACTGATCACGTGGATATCATGCACTGATCACGTGGCTGATCACACACGTATCACATGACTGATCATGCACTGATCACGTGGCTATCATGCACTGATCACGTGGCTATCATGCACTGATCACGTGGCTGATCAGGCAATGATCACGTAGCTCATGTACTGGTCACGACTGATCATGCACTGATCATGTAACTGATCATGCACTGATCACGTGGCTGATCATGCACTGATCACGTGGCTGATCATGCACTGATCACATAACTGATCATGCACTGATCACGTGACTGATCATGCACTGATCACGTGGCTATCATGCACTGATCACTTGGCTGACATACACTGATCACGTGCCTGATCATGCACTGATCACGTGGCTGATCATGCACTGATCACGTGACTGATCATGCACTGATCACGTGTCTGATCATGCACTGATCACGTGGCTATCATGCACTGCTCACGTGGCTGATCATGCCATGATCACGCAGCTACCATGTACTGGTCACATGACTGATCATGCACTGATCACGTGACTGATCATGCAGTGACCACGTGGCTATCATGAACTACTCACGTGGCTGATCATGCAATGATCATGTAGCTACCATGTACAGGTCACGTGAATGATCATACACCCATCAGGTGACTGATCATGCACTGATCACGTGGCTATCATGCACTGATCACGAGACTGATCATGCACTGTTCACGTCTATATCATGCACTGATCACATGACTGCCATGCACTGATCACGTGGATGATCATACACTAATCTTGTGACAGATCATGCACTGATCACGTGGCTGATCATGCACTGATACCGTGACTGAGCATGGACTGATCACATGACTATCATGTAGTGATCACGTGACTTAATGGCGCTGATCATGTGACTGATCATGCGCTGATCATGTTTGCTATCATACACTGATCATGTGCCTCTGGAGGCAATAAACAAAGAGCTGAGTAGGCACGAATCAAACAGTCAGCAGGCAATAATCATGGAACTCAGGTGTGAGGAATCATGCTGCTCAGCTGGCAATAATCAAGCAGCTGAGCAGGCAGGAATTACGCAGCACAGCTGGCAATTGTCAAGCAGATGACAGGCAGGAATCGTGCAGCTCAGCTGGCAATTGTCAAGCAGATGAGCAGACAGTAATCACACAGCTCAGCAGGCCCAGATCACGTGACTGAGCATGCACTGTTCACGTGGCTGATCATACACTGATCACGTGATGATCATGCACTGATCACTTGGATATCATGCACTGATCACGTGGCTGATCATACACTGTTCACGTGTCTGACCATGCACTGATCACGTGGCTGATCATACACTGCTCACGTAACTGATCATGCACTGATCACGTGGCTATCATGCACTGATCACGTGGCTGAACATGCACTGTTCACGTGCTGATCACACACCTGTCACGTGACATATCATGCACTGATCACGTGGCACTCATGCACTGATCACGTGGCTGATCATACTCTGCTCACGTAACTCATGCACACATCACGTGGCTATCATGCACTGCTCACGTGGCTCGTCATGGAATGATCACGTAGCAACCATATACTGGTAACGTGACTGATCATGCAAAGATCACGTAAATGATCATGCACTGTTCACGTGACTGATCATGTACTGATCACGTGACTGATCATGCACTGACCACGTGGCTATCATGCTCTGCTCACGTGGCTGATCATGCAACGATCACGTGAGCAACCATGTACTGGTCACGTGACTGATCATGCACTGATCACGAATTGATCCTGCACTGATCACGTGGCTCATCATGCACTGATCACGTGGCTGATCACACATGTATCACGTGATTGATCATGCACTGATCCCGTGGCTCTCATGCACTGATCACGTGGCTGTCATGCACTGATCACGGGATATCATGCACTGATCACGTGGCTGATCACACACGTATCACATGACTGATCATGCACTGATCACGTGGCTATCATGCACTGATCACGTGGCTATCATGCACTGATCACGGTTTATCAGGCAATGATCACGTAGCTTCCATGTACTGGTCACGTAACTGATCATGCACTGAGCACGTAATTGATCATGCACTGATCATGTGGCTGATCATGCACTGATCACGTGGCTGATCATACACTGATCACATAACTGATCATGCACTGATCACGTGACTGATCATGCACTGATCACGTGGCTATCATGCACTGATCACTTGGCTGGACATACACTGATCACGGTGCCTGGTCATGCACTGATCACGTGGCTGATCATGCACTGTTCACGTGACTGATCATGCACTGATCTCGTGTCTGATCATGCACTGATCACGTGGCTATCATGCACTGCTCACGTGGCTGATCATGCCATGATCACGTAGCTACCATGTACTGGTCACGTGACTGATCATGCACTGATCACGTGACTGATCATGCAGTGACTACGTGGCTATCATGAACTACTCACGTGGTTGATCATGCAATGATCATGTAGCTACCATGTACAGGTCACGTGAATGATCATACACCCATCAGGTGACTGATCATGCACTGATCACGTGGCTATCATGCACTGATCACGAGACTGATCATGCACTGTTCACGCCTATATCATGCACTGATCACATGACTGCCCGTGCACTGATCACGTGGATGATCATACACTAATCTTGTGACAGATCATGCACTGATCACGTGGCTGATCATGCACTGATACCGTGACTGAGCATGGACTGATCACATGACTATCATGTAGTGATCACGTGACTTAATGGCGCTGATCATGTGACTGATCATGCGCTGATCATGTTTGCTATCATACACTGATCATGTGCCTCTGGAGGCAATAAACAAAGAGCTGAGTAGGCACGAATCAAACAGTCAGCAGGCAATAATCATGGAACTCAGGTGTGAGGAATCATGCTGCTCAGCTGGCAATAATCAAGCAGCTGAGCAGGCAGGAATTACGCAGCACAGCTGGCAATTGTCAAGCAGATGACAGGCAGGAATCGTGCAGCTCAGCTGGCAATTGTCAAGCAGATGAGCAGACAGTAATCACGCAGCTCAGCAGGCCCAGATCACGTGACTGAGCATGCACTGTTCACGTGGCTGATCATACACTGATCACGTGATGATCATGTACTGATCACTTGGATATCATGCACTGATCACGGCTGGCACTGATCACGTACATCATGCACTGATCACGTGGCTGATCATGACTGTTCATGACCATGCACTGATCACGTGGCTGATCATACACTGCTCACGTAACTGATCATGCACTGATCACGTGGCTATCATGCACTGATCACGTGGCTGAACATGCACAGTTCACGTGGCTGATCACACACCTCACGTGACATATCATGCACTGATCACGTGGCACTCATGCACTGATCACGTGGTTGATCATACTCTGCTCACGTAACTCATGCACACATCACGTGGCTATCATGCACTGCTCACGTGCTCGCCATGGAATGATCACGTAGCAACCATATACCGGTAACGTGACTGATCATGCAAAGATCACGTAAATGATCAGGCACTGTTCACGTGACTGATCATGTACTGATCACGTGACTGATCATGCACTGACCACGTGGCTATCATGCTCTGCTCACGTGGCTGATCATGCAACGAACACGTAGCAACCATGTACTGGTCACGTGACTGATCATGCACTGATCACGTAATTGATCCTGCACTGATCACGTGGCTCATCATGCACTGATCACGTGGCTGATCACACATGTATCACGTGACTGATCATGCACTGATCCCGTGGCTCTCATGCACTGATCACGTGGCTGCCATGCACTGATCACGTGGATATCATGCACTGATCACGTGGCTGATCACACACGATCACATGACTGATCATGCACTGACCACGTGGCTATCATGCACTGATCACGTATCATGCACTGATCACGTGGCTGATCAGCTGATCACGTAGCTACTATGTACTGGTCACGTGATGATCATGCACTGATCACGAATTGATCATGCACTGATCATGTGGCTGATCATGCACTGATCACGTGGCTGATCATACACTGATCACATAACTGATCATGCACTGATCACGTGACTGATCATGCACTGATCACGTGGCTATCATGCACTGATCACTTGGCTGGACATACTGATCATGGTCATGCACTGATCACGTGGCTGATCATGCACTGATCACGTGACTGATCATGCACTGATCTCGTGTCTGATCATGCACTGATCACGTGGCTATCATGCACTGCTCACGTGGCTGATCATGCCATGATCATGTAGCTACCATGTACTGGTCACATGACTGATCATGCACTGATCACGTGACTGATCATGCAGTGATCACGTGGCTATCATGAACTACTCACGTGGCTGATCATGCAATGATCATGTAGCTACCATGTACAGGTCACGTGAATGATCATACACCCATCAGGTGACTGATCATGCACTGATCACGTGGCTATCATGCACGGATCACGAGACTGATCATGCACTGTTCACGTCTATATCATGCACTGATCACATGACTGCCCGTGCACTGATCACGTGGATGATCATACACTAATCTTGTGACAGATCATGCACTGATCACGTGGCTGATCATGCACTGATACCGTGACTGAGCATGGACTGATCACATGACTATCATGTCGTGATCACGTGACTTAATGGCGCTGATCATGTGACTGATCATGCGCTGATCATGTTTGCCATCATACACTGATCATGTGCCTCTGGAGGCAACAAACAAAGAGCTGAGTAGGCACGAATCAAACAGTCAGCAGGCAATAATCATGGAACTCAGGTGTGAGGAATCATGCTGCTCAGCTGGCAATAATCAAGCAGCTGAGCAGGCAGGAATTATGCAGCACAGCTGGCAATTGTCAAGCAGATGACAGGCAGGAATCGTGCAGCTTAGCTGGCAATTGTCAAGCAGATGAGCAGAGAGTAATCACGCAGCTCAGCAGGCCCTGATCACGTGACTGAGCATGCACTGTTCACGTGGCTGATCATACACTGATCACGTGATGATCATGCAGTGATCACTTGGATATCATGCACTGATCACGTGGCTGATCATACACTGTTCACGTGTCTGACCATGCACTGATCACGTGGCTGATCATACACTGCTCACGAACCGATCATGCACTGATCACGTGGCTATCATGCACTGATCACGTGGCTGAACATGCACTGTTCACGTGGCTGATCACACACCTGTCACGTGACATATCATGCACTGATCACGTGGCACTCATGCACTGATCACGTGGCTGATCATACTCTGCTCACGAAACTCATGCACACATCACGTGGTTATCATGCACTGCTCACGTGGCTCGTCATGGAATGATCATGAAGCAACCATATACTGGTAACGTGACTGATCATGCAGATCATAATGATCATGCACTGTTCACGTGATTGATCATGTACTGATCACGTGACTGATCATGCACTGACCACGTGGCTATCATGCTCTGCTCACGTGGCTGATCATGCAACGATCACGAGCAACCATGTACTGGTCACGTGACTGATCATGCACTGATCACGCAATTGATCCTGCACTGATCACGTGGCTCATCATGCACTGATCACGTGGCTGATCACACATGTATCACGTGACTGATCATGCACTGATCCCGTGGCTTATCAGGCAATGATCACGTGGCTGCCATGCACTGATCACGTGGATATCATGCACTGATCACGTGGCTGATCACACACGTATCACATGACTGATCATGCACTGATCACGTGGCTATCATGCACTGATCACGTGGCTATCATGCACTGATCACGTGGCTGATCAGGCAATGATCACGAGCTACCATGTACTGGTCACGTAACTGATCATGCACTGAGCACGTAATTGATCATGCACTGATCATGTGGCTGATCATGCACTGATCACGTGGCTGATCATACACTGATCACATAACTGATCATGCACTGATCACGTGACTGATCATGCACTGATCACGTGGCTATCATGCACTGATCACTTGACATACACTGATCACGCGCCTGGTCATGCACTGATCACGTGGCTGATCATGCACTGATCACGTGACTGATCATGCACTGATCTCGTGTCTGATCATGCACTGATCACGTGGCTATCATGCACTGCTCACGTGGCTGATCATGCCATGATCACGCAGCTACCATGTACTGGTCACATGACTGATCATGCACTGATCACGTGACTGATCATGCAGTGATCACGTGGCTATCATGAACTACTCACGTGGCTGATCATGCAATGATCATGTAGCTACCATGTACAGGTCACGGAATGATCATACACCCATCAGGTGACTGATCATGCACTGATCACGTGGCTATCATGCACGGATCACGAGACTGATCATGCACTGTTCACGCCTATATCATGCACTGATCACATGACTGCCCGGGCACTGATCACGTGATGATCATACACTAATCTTGTGACAGATCATGCACTGATCACGTGGCTGATCATGCACTGATACCGTGACTGAGCATGGACTGATCACATGACTATCATGTAGTGATCACGTGACTTAATGGCGCTGATCATGTGACTGATCATGCGCTGACCATGTTTGCTATCATACACTGATCATGTGCCTCTGGAGGCAATAAACAAAGAGCTGAGTAGGCACGAATCAAACAGTCAGCAGGCAATAATCATGGAACTCAGGTGTGAGGAATCATGCTGCTCAGCTGGCAATAACCAAGCAGCTGAGCAGGCAGGAATTACGCAGCACAGCTGGCAATTGTCAAGCAGATGACAGGCAGGAATCGTGCAGCTCAGCTGGCAATTGTCAAGCAGATGAGCAGACAGTAATCACGCAGCTCAGCAGGCCCAGATCACGTGACTGAGCATGCACTGTTCACGTGACTGATCATACACTGATCACGTGATGATCATGCACTGATTACTTGGATATCATGCACTGATCACGTGGCTGATCATACACTGTTCACGTGTCCGACCATGCACTGATCACGTGGCTGATCATACACTGCTCACGAACTGATCATGCACTGATCACGTGGCTATCATGCACTGATCACGTGAACATGCACTGTTCACGTGCATCACACCTGTCACGTGACATATCATGCACTGATCACGTGGCACTCATGCACTGATCACGTGGTGATCATACTCTGCTCACGTAACTCATGCACACATCACGTGGCTATCATGCACTGCTCACGTGGCTCGTCATGGAATGATCACAGCAACCATATACTGGTAACGTGACTGATCATGCAAGAATGATCATGCACTGTTCACGTGACTGATCATGTACTGATCACGTGACTGATCATGCACTGACCACGTGGCTATCATGCCTGCTCACGTGGCTGATCATGCAACGATCACGTAGCAACCATGTACTGGTCACGTGACTGATCATGCACTGATCACGAATTGATCCTGCACTGATCACGTGGCTCATCATGCACTGATCACGTGGCTGATCACACATGTATCACGTGACTGATCATGCACTGATCCCGCGGCTCTCATGCACTGATCACGTGGCTGTCATGCACTGATCACGTGGATATCATGCACTGATCACGTGGCTGATCACACACGTATCACGTGACTGATCATGCACTGATCACGTGGCTATCATGCACTGATCACGTGGCTATCATGCACTGATCACGTGGCTGATCAGGCATGATCACGAGCTACCATGTACTGGTCACGCGACTGATCATGCACTGAGCACGTTGATCATGCACTGATCACGTGACTGATCATGCACTGATCACGCGTGATCATACACCGATCACGTGACTGATCATGCACTGATCACGTGGCTATCATGCACTGATCACGTGGCTGATCATGCACCGATCACGTACTGATCATGCACTGATCACGTGGCTGATCATGCACTGATCACGTGACTGATCATGCACTGATCACGGACTGATCATGCACTGATCACGTGGCTATCATGCACTGCTCACGGCTGATCATGCACGACCACGTGCTACCATGTACTGGTCACGTGACTGATCATGCACTGATCACGTGTCATCATGCACTGATCACGTGGCATCATGCACTGATCACGTGGCTGATCATGCACTGATCACGTAACTGATCAGGCACTGATCACGTGACTGATCATGCACTGATCACGTGGCTGATCATGCACTGATCATGGCTGATCATGCACTGATCACGTGGCTGATCATGCACTGATCACAACTGATCATGCACTGATCATGGACTGATCATGCACTGATCACGTGACTATCATGCACTGATCACGTGGCTGATCATGCACTGATCACGTGGCTGATCATGCACTGATCACGTGGTTGACCATGCACTGATCACGTGACTGATCATGCACTGATCACGTGACTGATCATGCACTGATCACGTGCATCATGCACTGATCACGTGGCTGATCATGCATGACCACGAGCTACCATGCACTGGTCACGTGACTGATCATGCACTGATCACGAATTGATCATGCACTGATCACGTGGCTGATCATGCACTGATCACGTGCTGATCATGCACATGTCACGTGACTGACATGCACTGATCCCGTGGATCATGCACTGATCACGTGGCTGATCATGCACTGATCACGTGGATATCATGCACTGATCACGTGGCTGATCATGCACTACCACGTGACTGATCATGCACTGATCACGTGACTATCATGCACTGATCACGTGGCTATCATGCACTGATCACGTGACTGATCATGCACTGATCACGTAGCTATCATGCACTGGTCACGTGAATGATCATGCACTGATCACGTGTGATCATGCACTGATCACGTGGCTGATCATGCACTGATCACGTGACTGATCAAGCACTGTTCACGCGGCTCATCATACACTGATCACGTGGCTATCATGCACTGATCACGTGGCTGACCATGCACTGATCACGTGCCTGATCATACACTGATCACGTGGCTGATCATGCACTGATCACGTGACTGATCATGCACTGATCACGTGTCTGATCATGCACTGATCACGTGGCTATCATGCACTGCTCACGTGGCTGATCATGCAACTGATCACGCAGCTACCATGCACTGTTCACGTGACTGATCATGCACTGATCACGTGGCTATCATGCACTGATCACGTGGCTATCATGCACTGATCACGTGGCTGATCATGCACTGATCACGAGCTACCATGCACTGGTCACGTGGCTGATCATGCACTGATACGTAATTGATCAGCACTGACCACGTGGCTGATCATGCACTGATCACGTGGCTACCATACACTGATCACGCATGATCATGCACTGATCACGCGGCTGATCATGCACTGTTCACGTGACCGATCATGCACTGATCACGTGGCTGATCATGCACTGACCACGTGGCTATCATGCACTGCTCACGTGGCTGATCATGCAACGATCACGTAGCAACCATGTACTGGTCACGTGACTGATCATGCACTGATCACGTAATTGATCCTGCACTGATCACGTGGCTCATCATGCACTGATCACGTGGCTGATCACACATGTATCACGTGACTGATCATGCACTGATCCCGCGGCTCTCATGCACTGATCACGTGGCTGACATGCACTGATCACGTGGATATCATGCACTGATCAGGCTGATCACACACGATCACATGACTGATCATGCACTGATCACGTGGCTATCATGCACTGATCACGTGGCTATCATGCACTGATCACGTGGCTGATCAGGCAATGATCACGTAGCTACCATGTACTGGCTCATGACTGATCATGCACTGAGCACGAATTGATCATGCACTGATCATGTGGCTGATCATGCACTGATCACGTGGCTGATCATACACTGATCACATAACTGATCATGCACCGATCACGCGACTGATCATGCACTGATCACGTGGCTATCATGCACTGATCACTTGGCTGACATACACTGATCACGTGCTGGTCATGCACTGATCACGTGGCTGATCATGCACTGATCACGTGACTGATCATGCACTGATCTCGTGTCTGATCATGCACTGATCACGTGGCTATCATGCACTGCTCACGTGGCTGATCATGCCATGATCACGCAGCTACCATGTACTGGTCACATGACTGATCATGCACTGATCACGTGACTGATCATGCAGTGATCACGTGGCTATCATGAACTACTCACGTGGCTGATCATGCAATGATCATGTAGCTACCATGTACAGGTCACGTGAATGATCATACACCCATCAGGTGACTGATCATGCACTGATCACGTGGCTATCATGCACTGATCACGAGACTGATCATGCACTGTTCACGCCTATATCATGCACTGATCACATGACTGCCCGTGCACTGATCACGTGATGATCATACACTAATCTTGTGACAGATCATGCACTGATCACGTGGCTGATCATGCACTGATACCGTGACTGAGCATGGACTGATCACATGACTATCATGTAGTGATCACGTGACTTAATGGCGCTGATCATGTGACTGATCATGCGCTGATCATGTTTGCTATCATACACTGATCATGTGCCTCTGGAGGCAATAAACAAAGAGCTGAGTAGGCACGAATCAAACAGTCAGCAGGCAATAATCATGGAACTCAGGTGTGAGGAATCATGCTGCTCAGCTGGCAATAATCAAGCAGCTGAGCAGGCAGGAATTACGCAGCACAGCTGGCAATTGTCAAGCAGATGACAGGCAGGAATCGTGCAGCTCAGCTGGCAATTGTCAAGCAGATGAGCAGACAGTAATCACGCAGCTCAGCAGGCCCAGATCACGTGACTGAGCATGCACTGTTCACGTGGCTGATCATACACTGATCACGTGATGATCATGCACTGATCACTTGGATATCATGCACTGATCACGTGGCTGATCATACACTGTTCACGTGTCTGACCATGCACTGATCACGTGGCTGATCATACACTGCTCACGTAACTGATCATGCACTGATCACGTGGCTATCATGCACTGATCACGTGGCTGAACATGCACTGTTCACGTGGCTGATCACACACCTGTCACGTGACATATCATGCACTGATCACGTGGCACTCATGCACTGATCACGTGGCTGATCATACTCGCTCACGTACTCATGCACACATCACGTGGCTATCATGCACTGCTCACGTGGCTCGTCATGGAATGATCACGAGCAACCATATACTGGTAACGTGACTGATCATGCAAAGATCACGTAAATGATCATGCACTGTTCACGTGACTGATCATGTACTGATCACGTGACTGATCATGCACTGACCACGTGGCTATCATGCTCTGCTCACGTGGCTGATCATGCACCGATCACGTAGCAACCATGTACTGGTCACGTGACTGATCATGCACTGATCACGTAATTGATCCTGCACTGATCACGTGGCTCATCATGCACTGATCACGTGGCTGATCACACATGTATCACGTGACTGATCATGCACTGATCCCGTGGCTCTCATGCACTGATCACGTGGCTGTCATGCACTGATCACGTGGATATCATGCACTGATCACGTGGCTGATCACACACGTATCACATGACTGATCATGCACTGATCACGTGGCTATCATGCACTGATCACGTGGCTATCATGCACTGATCACGTGGCTGATCAGGCAATGATCACGTAGCTACCATGTACTGTCACGTGACTGATCATGCACTGAGCACGAATTGATCATGCACTGATCATGTGGCTGATCATGCACTGATCACGTGGCTGATCATGCACTGATCACGTGACTGATCATGCACTGATCACGTGGCTATCATGCACTGATCACGTGGCTGGACATGCACTGATCACGTGGCTGGTCATGCACTGATCACGTGGCTGATCATGCACTGATCACGTGACTGATCATGCACTGATCACGTGACTGATCATGCACTGATCACGTGGCTATCATGCACTGCTCACGTACTGATCATGCATGATCACGTGGCTACCATGTACTGGTCACGTGACTGATCATGCACTGATCACGTGGCTGATCATGCACTGATCACGTGGCTATCATGCACTGCTCACGTGGCTGATCATGCAATGATCACGTAGCTGATCATGTCACTGGTCACGCGACTGATCATGCACCGATCACGTGACTGATCATGCACTGATCACGTGGCTGATCATGCACTGATCACGATGGATCATGCACTGATCACGCGACTGATCATGCACTGATCACGTGACTGATCATGCACTGATCACGTGGCTATCATGCACTGATCACGTGGCTGATCATGCACTGATCACGGCTGATCATGCACTGATCACGTGGCTGATCATGCACTGATCACGGACTGATCATGCACTGATCACGTGGCTGATCATGCACTGATCACGGGCTATCATGCACTGATCACGTGGCTGATCATGCACTGATCACGTGGCTACCATGTACTGGTCAGTGACTGATCATGCACTGATCACGAACTGATCATGCACTGATCACGTGGCTGATCATGCACTGATCACGTGGCTGATCGCATCACTGATCACGACTGATCATGCACTGATCACGTGTATCATGCACTGATCACGTATGATGCACTGATCACGTGGCTATCATGCACTGATCGCGGCTGATCATGCAACGATCACGTGACTGATCATGCACTGATCACGTATATTGCACTGATCACGTGCTATCATGCACCATCACGTATGACAGCACTGATCACGACTGATCATGCACTGACACGTGGCTGATCGCACTGATCACGTACTGATCATGCACGATCACGTGGCTGATCATGCACTGACCACGTGGCTGATCATGCACTGATCACGTGGCTGATCATGCACTGATCACGTGGCCATCATGCACTGATCACGTGGCTGATCATGCACTGATCACTGCCTGATCATGCACTGATCACGTGGCTGATCATGCACTGATCACGCGGGCTACATGCACTGATCACGTGGCTGATCATGCACTGATCACGCGGGCTGATCATGCACTGATCACGTGGCTGATCATGCACTGATCACGTGGCTATCATGCACTGATCACGTGGCTGATCATGCACTGATCACGTGGCTGATCATGCACTGATCACGTGGCTGATCATGCACTGATCACGTGGCTGATCATGCACTGATCACGTGGCTGATCATGCACTGATCACGGACTGATCATGCACTGATCACGTGGCTGATCATGCACTGATCACGTGGCTGATCATGCACTGATCACGTAACTGATCATGCACTGATCACGTGACTGATCATGCACTGATCACGTGGCTGATCATGCACTGATCACGTGGCTGATCATGCACTGATCACGGCTGATCATGCACTGATCACGTGGCTGATCATGCACTGATCACGTGACTGATCATGCACTGATCTCGTGTCTGATCATGCACTGATCACGTGGCTATCATGCACTGCTCACGTGGCTGATCATGCCATGATCACGCAGCTACCATGTACTGGTCACATGACTGATCATGCACTGATCACGTGACTGATCATGCAGTGATCACGTGGCTATCATGAACTACTCACGTGGCTGATCATGCAATGATCATGTAGCTACCATGTACAGGTCACGTGAATGATCATACACCCATCAGGTGACTGATCATGCACTGATCACGTGGCTATCATGCACGGATCACGAGACTGATCATGCACTGTTCACGTCTATATCATGCACTGATCACATGACTGCCCGTGCACTGATCACGTGGATGATCATACACTAATCTTGTGACAGATCATGCACTGATCACGTGGCTGATCATGCACTGATACCGTGACTGAGCATGGACTGATCACATGACTATCATGTAGTGATCACGTGACTTAATGGCGCTGATCATGTGACTGATCATGCGCTGATCATGTTTGCTATCATACACTGATCATGTGCCTCTGGAGGCAATAAACAAAGAGCTGAGTAGGCACGAATCAAACAGTCAGCAGGCAATAATCATGGAACTCAGGTGTGAGGAATCATGCTGCTCAGCTGGCAATAATCAAGCAGCTGAGCAGGCAGGAATTACGCAGCACAGCTGGCAATTGTCAAGCAGATGAGCAGACAGTAATCACGCAGCTCAGCAGGCCCAGATCACGTGACTGAGCATGCACTGTTCACGTGGCTGATCATACACTGATCACGTGATGATCATGCACTGATCACTTGATATCATGCACTGATCACGTGGCTGATCATACACTGTTCACGTGTCTGACCATGCACTGATCACGTGGCTGATCATACACTGCTCACGTAACTGATCATGCACTGATCACGTGGCTATCATGCACTGATCACGTGGCTGAACATGCACTGTTCACGTGGCTGATCACACACCTGTCACGTGACATATCATGCACTGATCACGTGGCACTCATGCACTGATCACGTGGCTGATCATACTCTGCTCACGTAACTCATGCACACATCACGTGGCTATCATGCACTGCTCACGTGGCTCGTCATGGAATGATCACGTAGCAACCATATACTGGTAACGTGACTGATCATGCAAAGATCACGTAAATGATCATGCACTGTTCACGTGACTGATCATGTACTGATCACGTGACTGATCATGCACTGACCACGTGGCTATCATGCTCTGCTCACGTGGCTGATCATGCAACGATCACGTAGCAACCATGTACTGGTCACGTGACTGATCATGCACTGATCACGTGAATTGATCCTGCACTGATCACGTGGCTCATCATGCACTGATCACGTGGCTGATCACACATGTATCACGGACTGATCATGCACTGATCCCGTGGCTCTCATGCACTGATCACGTGGCTGTCATGCACTGATCACGTGGATATCATGCACTGATCACGTGGCTGATCACACACGTATCACATGACTGATCATGCACTGATCACGTGGCTATCATGCACTGATCACGTGGCTATCATGCACTGATCACGTGGCTGATCAGGCAATGATCACGTAGCTACCATGTACTGGTCACGGACTGATCATGCACTGAGCACGTAATTGATCATGCACTGATCATGTGGCTGATCATGCACTGATCACGTGGCTGATCATACACTGATCACATAACTGATCATGCACTGATCACGTGACTGATCATGCACTGATCACGTGGCTATCATGCACTGATCACTTGGCTGGACATACACTGATCACGTGCCTGGTCATGCACTGATCACGTGGCTGATCATGCACTGATCACGTGACTGATCATGCACTGATCTCGTGTCTGATCATGCACTGATCACGTGGCTATCATGCACTGCTCACGTGGCTGATCATGCCATGATCACGCAGCTACCATGTACTGGTCACATGACTGATCATGCACTGATCACGTGACTGATCATGCAGTGATCACGTGGCTATCATGAACTACTCACGTGGCTGATCATGCAATGATCATGTAGCTACCATGTACAGGTCACGTGAATGATCATACACCCATCAGGTGACTGATCATGCACTGATCACGTGGCTATCATGCACTGATCACGAGACTGATCATGCACTGTTCACGCCTATATCATGCACTGATCACATGACTGCCCGTGCACTGATCACGTGGATGATCATACACTAATCTTGTGACAGATCATGCACTGATCACGTGGCTGATCATGCACTGATACCGTGACTGAGCATGGACTGATCACATGACTATCATGTAGTGATCACGTGACTTAATGGCGCTGATCATGTGACTGATCATGCGCTGATCATGTTTGCTATCATACACTGATCATGTGCCTCTGGAGGCAATAAACAAAGAGCTGAGTAGGCACGAATCAAACAGTCAGCAGGCAATAATCATGGAACTCAGGTGTGAGGAATCATGCTGCTCAGCTGGCAATAATCAAGCAGCTGAGCAGGCAGGAATTACGCAGCACAGCTGGCAATTGTCAAGCAGATGACAGGCAGGAATCGTGCAGCTCAGCTGGCAATTGTCAAGCAGATGAGCAGACAGTAATCACGCAGCTCAGCAGGCCCAGATCACGTGACTGAGCATGCACTGTTCACGTGGCTGATCATACACTGATCACGTGATGATCATGCACTGATCACTTGGATATCATGCACTGATCACGTGGCTGATCATACACTGTTCACGTGTCCGACCATGCACTGATCACGTGCTGATCATACACTGCTCACGTAACTGATCATGCACTGATCACGTGGCTATCATGCACTGATCACGTGGCTGAACATGCACTGTTCACGTGGCTGATCACACACCTGTCACGTGACATATCATGCACTGATCACGTGGCACTCATGCACTGATCACGTGGCTGATCATACTCTGCTCACGTAACTCATGCACACATCACGTGGCTATCATGCACTGCTCACGTGGCTCGTCATGGAATGATCACGTAGCAACCATATACTGGTAACGTGACTGATCATGCAAAGATCACGTAAATGATCATGCACTGTTCACGTGACTGATCATGTACTGATCACGTGACTGATCATGCACTGACCACGTGGCTATCATGCTCTGCTCACGTGGCTGATCATGCAACGATCACGTAGCAACCATGTACTGGTCACGTGACTGATCATGCACTGATCACGAATTGATCCTGCACTGATCACGTGGCTCATCATGCACTGATCACGTGGCTGATCACACATGTATCACGTGACTGATCATGCACTGATCCCGTGGCTCTCATGCACTGATCACGCGGCTGTCATGCACTGATCACGTGGATATCATGCACTGATCACGTGGCTGATCACACACGTATCACATGACTGATCATGCACTGATCACGGGCTATCATGCACTGATCACGTGGCTATCATGCACTGATCACGTGGCTATCATGCACTGATCACGTGGCTGATCAGGCAATGATCACGTAGCTACCATGTACTGGTCACGGACTGATCATGCACTGAGCACGTAATTGATCATGCACTGATCATGTGGCTGATCATGCACTGATCACGTGGCTGATCATACACTGATCACATAACTGATCATGCACTGATCACGTGACTGATCATGCACTGATCACGTGGCTATCATGCACTGATCACTTCTGGACATACACTGATCACGTGCCTGGTCATGCACTGATCACGTGGCTGATCATGCACTGATCACGTGACTGATCATGCACTGATCTCGTGGTCGATCATGCACTGATCACGTGGCTATCATGCACTGCTCACGTGGCTGATCATGCCATGATCACGCAGCTACCATGTACTGGTCACATGACTGATCATGCACTGATCACGTGACTGATCATGCAGTGATCACGTGGCTATCATGAACTACTCACGTGGCTGATCATGCAATGATCATGTAGCTACCATGTACAGGTCACGTGAATGATCATACACCCATCAGGTGACTGATCATGCACTGATCACGTGGCTATCATGCACTGATCACGAGACTGATCATGCACTGTTCACGCCTATATCATGCACTGATCACATGACTGCCCGTGCACTGATCACGTGGATGATCATACACTAATCTTGTGACAGATCATGCACTGATCACGTGGCTGATCATGCACTGATACCGTGACTGAGCATGGACTGATCACATGACTATCATGTAGTGATCACGTGACTTAATGGCGCTGATCATGTGACTGATCATGCGCTGATCATGTTTGCTATCATACACTGATCATGTGCCTCTGGAGGCAATAAACAAAGAGCTGAGTAGGCACGAATCAAACAGTCAGCAGGCAATAATCATGGAACTCAGGTGTGAGGAATCATGCTGCTCAGCTGGCAATAATCAAGCAGCTGAGCAGGCAGGAATTACGCAGCACAGCTGGCAATTGTCAAGCAGATGACAGGCAGGAATCGTGCAGCTCAGCTGGCAATTGTCAAGCAGATGAGCAGACAGTAATCACGCAGCTCAGCAGGCCCAGATCACGTGACTGAGCATGCACTGTTCACGTGGCTGATCATACACTGATCACGTGATGATCATGCACTGATCACTTGGATATCATGCACTGATCACGTGGCTGATCATACACTGTTCACGTGTCCGACCATGCACTGATCACGTGGCTGATCATACACTGCTCACGTGAACTGATCATGCACTGATCACGTGGCTATCATGCACTGATCACGTGGCTGAACATGCACTGTTCACGTGGCTGATCACACACCTGTCACGTGACATATCATGCACTGATCACGTGGCACTCATGCACTGATCACGTGGATACTGCACTGATCATGGCTGATCACACATGATCACGCGGGACTGATCATGCACTGATCACGTGGCTCATGCACTGATCACGTGACTGATCATGCACTGATCACGGACTGATCATGCACTGATCACGTGGCTGATCATGCACACTGGTCACGTGACTGATCATGCACTGATCACGAATTGATCCTGCACTGATCACGTGGCTCATCATGCACTGATCACGTGGCTGATCACACATGTATCACGCTGACTGATCATGCACTGATCACGTGGCTCTCATGCACTGATCACGTGGCTGTCATGCACTGATCACGTGGATATCATGCACTGATCACGTGGCTGATCACACACGTATCACATGACTGATCATGCACTGATCACGCGCCTATCATGCACTGATCACGTGGCTATCATGCACTGATCACGTGGCTGATCAGGCAATGATCACGTAGCTACCATGTACTGGTCACGTGACTGATCATGCACTGATCACGAATTGATCATGCACTGATCATGTGGCTGATCATGCACTGATCACGTGGCTGATCATACACTGATCACATAACTGATCATGCACTGATCACGTGACTGATCATGCACTGATCACGTGGCTATCATGCACTGATCACTTTGGACATATACACTGATCACGTGCCTGGTCATGCACTGATCACGTGGCTGATCATGCACTGATCACGTGACTGATCATGCACTGATCACGGCTGATCTGCACTGATCATGACTGATCATGCACTGATCTCGGTCCGATCATGCACTGATCACGTGGCTATCATGCACTGCTCACGTGGCTGATCATGCCATGATCACGCAGCTACCATGTACTGGTCACATGACTGATCATGCACTGATCACGTGACTGATCATGCAGTGATCACGTGGCTATCATGAACTACTCACGTGGCTGATCATGCAATGATCATGTAGCTACCATGTACAGGTCACGTGAATGATCATACACCCATCAGGTGACTGATCATGCACTGATCACGTGGCTATCATGCACGGATCACGAGACTGATCATGCACTGTTCACGCCTATATCATGCACTGATCACATGACTGCCCGTGCACTGATCACGTGGATGACTCATACACTAATCTTGTGACAGATCATGCACTGATCACGTGGCTGATCATGCACTGATACCGTGACTGAGCATGGACTGATCACATGACTATCATGTAGTGATCACGTGACTTAATGGCGCTGATCATGTGACTGATCATGCGCTGATCATGTTTGCTATCATACACTGATCATGTGCCTCTGGAGGCAATAAACAAAGAGCTGAGTAGGCACGAATCAAACAGTCAGCAGGCAATAATCATGGAACTCAGGTGTGAGGAATCATGCTGCTCAGCTGGCAATAATCAAGCAGCTGAGCAGGCAGGAATTACGCAGCACAGCTGGCAATTGTCAAGCAGATGAGCAGACAGTAATCACGCAGCTCAGCAGGCCCAGATCACGTGACTGAGCATGCACTGTTCACGTGGCTGATCATACACTGATCACGTGATGATCATGCACTGATCACTTGGATATCATGCACTGATCACGTGGCTGATCATACACTGTTCACGTGTCTGACCATGCACTGATCACGTGGCTGATCATACACTGCTCACGTAACTGATCATGCACTGATCACGTGGCTATCATGCACTGATCATCGCGGCTGAACATGCACTGTTCACGTGGCTGATCACACACCTGTCACGTGACATATCATGCACTGATCACGTGGCACTCATGCACTGATCACGTGGCTGATCATACTCTGCTCACGTAACTCATGCACACATCACGTGGCTATCATGCACTGCTCACGTGGCTCGTCATGGAATGATCACGTAGCAACCATATACTGGTAACGTGACTGATCATGCAAAGATCACGTAAATGATCATACTGTTCACGTGACTGATCATGTACTGATCACGTGACTGATCATGCACTGACCACGTGGCTATCATGCTCTGCTCACGTGGCTGATCATGCAACGATCACGTAGCAACCATGTACTGGTCACGTGACTGATCATGCACTGATCACGTAATTGATCCTGCACTGATCACGTGGCTCATCATGCACTGATCACGTGGCTGATCACACATGTATCACGTGACTGATCATGCACTGATCCCGTGGCTCTCATGCACTGATCACGTGGCTGTCATGCACTGATCACGTGGATATCATGCACTGATCACGTGGCTGATCACACACGTATCACATGACTGATCATGCACTGATCACGTGGCTATCATGCACTGATCACGTGGCTATCATGCACTGATCACGTGGCTGATCAGGCAATGATCACGTAGCTACCATGTACGTCACGCGACTGATCATGCACTGAGCACGTAATTGATCATGCACTGATCATGTGGCTGATCATGCACTGATCACGTGGCTGATCATACACTGATCACATAACTGATCATGCACTGATCACGTGACTGATCATGCACTGATCACGTGGCTATCATGCACTGATCACTTGGCTGGACATACACTGATCACGTGCCTGGTCATGCACTGATCACGTGGCTGATCATGCACTGATCACGTGACTGATCATGCACTGATCTCGTGCTGATCATGCACTGATCACGTGGCTATCATGCACTGCTCACGTGGCTGATCATGCCATGATCACGCAGCTACCATGTACTGGTCACATGACTGATCATGCACTGATCACGTGACTGATCATGCAGTGATCACGTGGCTATCATGAACTACTCACGTGGCTGATCATGCAATGATCATGTAGCTACCATGTACAGGTCACGTGAATGATCATACACCCATCAGGTGACTGATCATGCACTGATCACGTGGCTATCATGCACGGATCACGAGACTGATCATGCACTGTTCACGCCTATATCATGCACTGATCACATGACTGCCCGTGCACTGATCACGTGGATGATCATACACTAATCTTGTGACAGATCATGCACTGATCACGTGGCTGATCATGCACTGATACCGTGACTGAGCATGGACTGATCACATGACTATCATGTAGTGATCACGTGACTTAATGGCGCTGATCATGTGACTGATCATGCGCTGATCATGTTTGCTATCATACACTGATCATGTGCCTCTGGAGGCAATAAACAAAGAGCTGAGTAGGCACGAATCAAACAGTCAGCAGGCAATAATCATGGAACTCAGGTGTGAGGAATCATGCTGCTCAGCTGGCAATAATCAAGCAGCTGAGCAGGCAGGAATTACGCAGCACAGCTGGCAATTGTCAAGCAGATGACAGGCAGGAATCGTGCAGCTCAGCTGGCAATTGTCAAGCAGATGAGCAGACAGTAATCACGCAGCTCAGCAGGCCCAGATCACGTGACTGAGCATGCACTGTTCACGTGGCTGATCATACACTGATCACGTGATGATCATGCACTGATCACTTGGATATCATGCACTGATCACGTGGCTGATCATACACTGTTCACGTGTCTGACCATGCACTGATCACGTGGCTGATCATACACTGCTCACGTGAACTGATCATGCACTGATCACGTGGCTATCATGCACTGATCACGTGGCTGAACATGCACTGTTCACGTGGCTGATCACACACCTGTCACGTGACATATCATGCACTGATCACGGGCACTCATGCACTGATCACGTGGCTGATCATACTCTGCTCACGTAACTCATGCACACATCACGTGGCTATCATGCACTGCTCACGTGGCTCGTCATGGAATGATCACGTAGCAACCATATACTGGTAACGTGACTGATCATGCAAAGATCACGTAAATGATCATGCACTGTTCACGTGACTGATCATGTACTGATCACGTGACTGATCATGCACTGACCACGTGGCTATCATGCTCTGCTCACGTGGCTGATCATGCAACGATCACGTAGCAACCATGTACTGGTCACGTGACTGATCATGCACTGATCACGAATTGATCCTGCACTGATCACGTGGCTCATCATGCACTGATCACGTGGCTGATCACACATGTATCACGTGACTGATCATGCACTGATCCCGTGGCTCTCATGCACTGATCACGTGGCTGTCATGCACTGATCACGTGGATATCATGCACTGATCACGTGGCTGATCACACACGGATCACATGACTGATCATGCACTGATCACGTGGCTATCATGCACTGATCACGTGGCTATCATGCACTGATCACGTGGCTGATCAGGCAATGATCACGCAGCTACCATGTACTGGTCACGTGACTGATCATGCACTGATCACGTGAATTGATCATGCACTGATCACGTGGCTGATCATGCACTGATCACGTGGCTGATCATACACTGATCACATAACTGATCATGCACTGATCACGCATGATCATGCAATGGCTGATCACGCATATCATGCACTGATCACGTGGCTGACATATGCACTGATCACGTGACTGGTCATGCACTGATCACGTGGCTGATCATGCACTGATCACGTGACTGATCATGCACTGATCACGTGACTGATCATGCACTGATCACGTGGCTATCATGCACTGATCACGTGGCTGATCATGCATGATCACGCAGCTACCATGTACTGGTCACATGACTGATCATGCACTGATCACGTGACTGATCATGCACTGATCACGTGGCTATCATGCACTGATCACGTGGCTGATCATGCAATGATCATGTAGCTACATGTACAGACTGGCCAGTAATCACGCACTCAGCAGGCCCAGATCACGTGACTGATCATGCACTGTTCACGTGGCTGATCATACACTGATCACGGATGATCATGCACTGATCACGTGGATATCATGCACTGATCACGTGGCTGATCATGCACTGTTCACGTGTCTGACCATGCACTGATCACGTGGCTGATCATACACTGCTCACGAACTGATCATGCACTGATCACGTGGCTATCATGCACTGATCACGTGGCTGAACATGCACTGTTCACGTGGCTGATCACACACCTGTCACGTGACATATCATGCACTGATCACGTGGCACTCATGCACTGATCACGGGCTGATCATACTCTGCTCACGTGAACTCATGCACACATCACGCGGGCTATCATGCACTGCTCACGTGGCTCGCCGTGGAATGATCACGTAGCAACCATATACTGGTAACGTGACTGATCATGCAAAGATCACGAAATGATCATGCACTGTTCACGTGACTGATCATGTACTGATCACGTGACTGATCATGCACTGACCACGTGGCTATCATGCTCTGCTCACGTGGCTGATCATGCAACGATCACGTAGCAACCATGTACTGGTCACGTGACTGATCATGCACTGATCACGAATTGATCCTGCACTGATCACGGCTCATCATGCACTGATCACGTGGCTGATCACACATGTATCACGTGACTGATCATGCACTGATCCACGTGGCTCTCATGCACTGATCACGTGGCTGTCATGCACTGATCACGTGGATATCATGCACTGATCACGTGGCTGATCACACACGTATCACATGACTGATCATGCACTGATCACGTGGCTATCATGCACTGATCACGTGGATCATGCACTGATCACGTGGCTATCATGCACTGATCACGTGGCTGATCAGGCACTGATCACGAGCTGACCATGCACTGGTCACGGACTGATCATGCACTGATACGCATCATGATCATCGTGGCTGATCATGCACTGATCACGTGGCTGATCATACACTGATCACATAACTGATCATGCACTGATCACGTGACTGATCATGCACTGATCACGTGGCTGATCATGCACTGATCACTTGGCTGACATACACTGATCACGTGCCTGGTCATGCACTGATCACGTGGCTGATCATGCACTGATCACGTGACTGATCATGCACTGATCTCGCGTCTGATCATGCACTGATCACGTGGCTATCATGCACTGCTCACGTGGCTGATCATGCCATGATCACGCAGCTACCATGTACTGGTCACATGACTGATCATGCACTGATCACGTGACTGATCATGCAGTGATCACGTGGCTATCACTGAACTACTCACGTGGCTGATCATGCAATGATCATGCGTAGCTACCATGTACAGGTCACGTGAATGATCATACACCCATCAGGTGACTGATCATGCACTGATCACGTGGCTATCATGCACTGATCACGAGACTGATCATGCACTGTTCACGCCTATATCATGCACTGATCACATGACTGCCCGTGCACTGATCACGTGGATGATCATACACTAATCTTGTGACAGATCATGCACTGATCACGTGGCTGATCATGCACTGATACCGTGACTGAGCATGGACTGATCACATGACTATCATGTAGTGATCACGTGACTTAATGGCGCTGATCATGTGACTGATCATGCGCTGATCATGTTTGCTATCATACACTGATCATGTGCCTCTGGAGGCAATAAACAAAGAGCTGAGTAGGCACGAATCAAACAGTCAGCAGGCAATAATCATGGAACTCAGGTGTGAGGAATCATGCTGCTCAGCTGGCAATAATCAAGCAGCTGAGCAGGCAGGAATTACGCAGCACAGCTGGCAATTGTCAAGCAGATGACAGGCAGGAATCGTGCAGCTCAGCTGGCAATTGTCAAGCAGATGAGCAGACAGTAATCACGCAGCTCAGCAGGCCCAGATCACGTGACTGAGCATGCACTGTTCACGTGGCTGATCATACACTGATCACGTGATGATCATGCACTGATCACTTGGATATCATGCACTGATCACGTGGCTGATCATACACTGTTCACGTGTCTGACCATGCACTGATCACGTGGCTGATCATACACTGCTCACGTAACTGATCATGCACTGATCACGTGGCTATCATGCACTGATCACGTGGCTGAACATGCACTGTTCACGTGGCTGATCACACACCTGTCACGTGACATATCATGCACTGATCACGTGGCACTCATGCACTGATCACGTGGCTGATCATACACTGCTCACGTAACTGATCACATGATCACGTGACGATCATGCACTGCTCACGTGGCTGCATGCAACTGATCACGTGGCTGATCATGCACTGGTCACGTGGCTGATCATGCACTGATCACGTAGCTGATCATGCACTGGTCACGTGACTGATCATGCACTGATCACGGACTGATCATGCACTGACCACGTGGCTATCATGCACTGATCACGTGGCTGATCATGCACCGATCACGGATGACCATGCACTGATCACGGGACTTCATGCACTGATCACGTGACGATCATGCACTGATCACGTGGATCATCATGCACTGATCACGTGGCTGATCACACACGGTATCACGTGACTGATCATGCACTGATCACGTGGCTATCATGCACTGATCACGCGGCTATCATGCACTGATCACGTGGCTGATCAGGCAATCATCACGAGCTACCATGTACTGGTCACGTGACTGATCATGCACTGATCACGAATTGATCATGCACTGATCACGTGGCTGATCATGCACTGATCACGTGGCTGATCATGCACTGATCACGTAACTGATCATGCACTGATCACGCATGATCATGCACTGATCACGTGGCTATCATGCACTGATCACGTGGCTGATCATGCACTGATCACGTGCCTGGTCATGCACTGATCACGTGGCTGATCATGCACTGATCACGTGACTGATCATGCACTGATCACGTGGCTGATCATGCACTGATCACGTGACTGATCATGCACTGATCTCGTGTCTGATCATGCACTGATCGTGGCTATCATGCACTGCTCACGTGGCTGATCATGCCATGATCACGCAGCTACCATGTACTGGTCACATGACTGATCATGCACTGATCACGTGACTGATCATGCAGTGATCACGTGGCTATCATGAACTACTCACGTGGCTGATCATGCAATGATCATGTAGCTACCATGTACAGGTCACGTGAATGATCATACACCCATCAGGTGACTGATCATGCACTGATCACGTGGCTATCATGCACTGATCACGAGACTGATCATGCACTGTTCACGCTCTATATCATGCACTGATCACATGACTGCCCGTGCACTGATCACGTGATGATCATACACTAATCTTGTGACAGATCATGCACTGATCACGTGGCTGATCATGCACTGATACCGTGACTGAGCATGGACTGATCACATGACTATCATGTAGTGATCACGTGACTTAATGGCGCTGATCATGTGACTGATCATGCGCTGATCATGTTTGCTATCATACACTGATCATGTGCCTCTGGAGGCAATAAACAAAGAGCTGAGTAGGCACGAATCAAACAGTCAGCAGGCAATAATCATGGAACTCAGGTGTGAGGAATCATGCTGCTCAGCTGGCAATAATCAAGCAGCTGAGCAGGCAGGAATTACGCAGCACAGCTGGCATCAAGCAGATGAGCAGACAGTAATCACGCAGCTCAGCAGGCCCAGATCACGTGACTGAGCATGCACTGTTCACGTGGCTGATCATACACTGATCACGTGATGATCATGCACTGATCACTTGGATATCATGCACTGATCACGTGGCTGATCATACACTGTTCACGTGTCTGACCATGCACTGATCACGTGGCTGATCATACACTGCTCACGTAACTGATCATGCACTGATCACGTGGCTATCATGCACTGATCACGTGGCTGAACATGCACTGTTCACGTGGCTGATCACACACCTGTCACGTGACATATCATGCACTGATCACGTGGCACTCATGCACTGATCACGTGGCTGATCATACTCTGCTCACGTAACTCATGCACACATCACGTGGCTATCATGCACTGCTCACGTGGCTCGTCATGGAATGATCACGTAGCAACCATATACTGGTAACGTGACTGATCATGCAAAGATCACGAATGATCATGCACTGTTCACGTGACTGATCATGTACTGATCACGTGACTGATCATGCACTGACCACGTGGCTATCATGCTCTGCTCACGTGGCTGATCATGCAACGATCACGTAGCAACCATGTACTGGTCACGTGACTGATCATGCACTGATCACGAATTGATCCTGCACTGATCACGTGGCTCATCATGCACTGATCACGTGGCTGATCACACATGTATCACACGTGACTGATCATGCACTGATCCCGTGGCTCTCATGCACTGATCACGTGGCTGTCATGCACTGATCACGTGGATATCATGCACTGATCACGTGGCTGATCACACACGTGATCACATGACTGATCATGCACTGATCACGTGGCTATCATGCACTGATCACGTGGCTATCATGCACTGATCACGTGGCTGATCAGGCAATGATCACGTAGCTACCATGTACTGGTCACGTGACTGATCATGCACTGAGCACGCAATTGATCATGCACTGATCATGTGGCTGATCATGCACTGATCACGTGGCTGATCATACACTGATCACATAACTGATCATGCACTGATCACGTGACTGATCATGCACTGATCACGTGGCTATCATGCACTGATCACTTGGCTGACATACACTGATCACGTGCCTGGTCATGCACTGATCACGTGGCTGATCATGCACTGATCACGCTGACTGATCATGCACTGATCTCGTGTCTGATCATGCACTGATCACGGGCTATCATGCACTGCTCACGTGGCTGATCATGCCATGATCACGCAGCTACCATGTACTGGTCACATGACTGATCATGCACTGATCACGTGACTGATCATGCAGTGATCACGTGGCTATCATGAACTACTCACGTGGCTGATCATGCAATGATCATGTAGCTACCATGTACAGGTCACGTGAATGATCATACACCCATCAGGTGACTGATCATGCACTGATCACGTGGCTATCATGCACGGATCACGAGACTGATCATGCACTGTTCACGCCTATATCATGCACTGATCACATGACTGCCCGTGCACTGATCACGTGGATGATCATACACTAATCTTGTGACAGATCATGCACTGATCACGTGGCTGATCATGCACTGATACCGTGACTGAGCATGGACTGATCACATGACTATCATGTAGTGATCACGTGACTTAATGGCGCTGATCATGTGACTGATCATGCGCTGATCATGTTTGCTATCATACACTGATCATGTGCCTCTGGAGGCAATAAACAAAGAGCTGAGTAGGCACGAATCAAACAGTCAGCAGGCAATAATCATGGAACTCAGGTGTGAGGAATCATGCTGCTCAGCTGGCAATAATCAAGCAGCTGAGCAGGCAGGAATTACGCAGCACAGCTGGCAATTGTCAAGCAGATGACAGGCAGGAATCGTGCAGCTCAGCTGGCAATTGTCAAGCAGATGAGCAGACAGTAATCACGCAGCTCAGCAGGCCCAGATCACGTGACTGAGCATGCACTGTTCACGTGGCTGATCATACACTGATCACGTGATGATCATGCACTGATCACTTGGATATCATGCACTGATCACGTGGCTGATCATACACTGTTCACGTGTCTGACCATGCACTGATCACGTGGCTGATCATACACTGCTCACGTAACTGATCATGCACTGATCACGTGGCTATCATGCACTGATCACGTGGCTGAACATGCACTGTTCACGTGGCTGATCACACACCTGTCACGTGACATATCATGCACTGATCACGTGGCACTCATGCACTGATCACGTGGCTGATCATACTCTGCTCACGTAAATCATGCACACATCACGTGGCTATCATGCACTGCTCACGTGGCTCGTCATGGAATGATCACGGAGCAACCATATACTGGTAACGTGACTGATCATGCAAAGATCACGAATGATCATGCACTCTGTTCACTGACTGATCATGTACTGATCAAGTGTCTTATCATGCACTGACCACGTGGCTATCATGCTCTGCTCACGTGGCTGATCATGCAACGATCACGTAGCAACCATGTACTGGTCACGTGACTGATCATGCACTGATCACGTAATTGATCCTGCACTGATCACGTGGCTCATCATGCACTGATCACGTGGCTGATCACACATGTATCACGTGACTGATCATGCACTGATCCCGTGGCTCTCATGCACTGATCACGTGGCTGTCATGCACTGATCACGTGGATATCATGCACTGATCACGTGGCTGATCACACACGTATCACATGACTGATCATGCACTGATCACGTGGCTATCATGCACTGATCACGTGGCTATCATGCACTGATCACGTGGCTGATCAGGCAATGATCACGTAGCTACCATGTACTGGTCACGTGACTGATCATGCACTGAGCACGTAATTGATCATGCACTGATCATGTGGCTGATCATGCACTGATCACGTGGCTGATCATACACTGATCACATAACTGATCATGCACTGATCACGTGACTGATCATGCACTGATCACGTGGCTATCATGCACTGATCACTTGGCTGGACATACACTGATCACGTGCCTGGTCATGCACTGATCACGTGGCTGATCATGCACTGATCACGTGACTGATCATGCACTGATCTCGTGGTCTGATCATGCACTGATCACGTGGCTATCATGCACTGCTCACGCGGCTGATCATGCCATGATCACGCAGCTACCATGTACTGGTCACATGACTGATCATGCACTGATCACGTGACTGATCATGCAGTGATCACGTGGCTATCATGAACTACTCACGTGGCTGATCATGCAATGATCATGTAGCTACCATGTACAGGTCACGTGAATGATCATACACCCATCAGGTGACTGATCATGCACTGATCACGTGGCTATCATGCACTGATCACGAGACTGATCATGCACTGTTCACGCCTATATCATGCACTGATCACATGACTGCCCGTGCACTGATCACGTGGATGATCATACACTAATCTTGTGACAGATCATGCACTGATCACGTGGCTGATCATGCACTGATACCGTGACTGAGCATGGACTGATCACATGACTATCATGTAGTGATCACGTGACTTAATGGCGCTGATCATGTGACTGATCATGCGCTGATCATGTTTGCTATCATACACTGATCATGTGCCTCTGGAGGCAATAAACAAAGAGCTGAGTAGGCACGAATCAAACAGTCAGCAGGCAATAATCATGGAACTCAGGTGTGAGGAATCATGCTGCTCAGCTGGCAATAATCAAGCAGCTGAGCAGGCAGGAATTACGCAGCACAGCTGGCAATTGTCAAGCAGATGACAGGCAGGAATCGTGCAGCTCAGCTGGCAATTGTCAAGCAGATGAGCAGACAGTAATCACGCAGCTCAGCAGGCCCAGATCACGTGACTGAGCATGCACTGTTCACGTGGCTGATCATACACTGATCACGTGATGATCATGCACTGATCACTTGGATATCATGCACTGATCACGTGGCTGATCATACACTGTTCACGTGTCTGACCATGCACTGATCACGTGGCTGATCATACACTGCTCACGTGAACTGATCATGCACTGATCACGTGGCTATCATGCACTGATCACGTGGCTGAACATGCACTGTTCACGTGGCTGATCACACACCTGTCACGTGACATATCATGCACTGATCACGTGGCACTCATGCACTGATCACGTGGCTGATCATACTCTGCTCACGTAACTCATGCATGCACATCACGTGGCTATCATGCACTGCTCACGTGGCTCATGCGGAATGATCACGTAGCAACCATATACTGGTAACGTGACTGATCATGCAAAGATCACGAAATGATCATGCACTGTTCACGTGACTGATCATGTACTGATCACGTGACTGATCATGCACTGACCACGTGGCTATCATGCTCTGCTCACGTGGCTGATCATGCAACGATCACGTAGCAACCATGTACTGGTCACGTGACTGATCATGCACTGATCACGTAATTGATCCTGCACTGATCACGTGGCTCATCATGCACTTATCACGTGGCTGATCACACATGTATCACGTGACTGATCATGCACTGATCCCGTGGCGCTCATGCACTGATCACGTGGCTGTCATGCACTGATCACGTGGATATCATGCACTGATCACGTGGCTGATCACACACGTATCACCATGACTGATCATGCACTGATCACGTGGCTCATGCACTGATCACGGCTATCATGCACTGATCACGTGGCTATCATGCACTGATCACGTGGCTGATCAGGCAATGATCACGTAGCTACCATGTACTGGTCACGTGACTGATCATGCACTGATCACGTAATTGATCATGCACTGATCATGGCTGATCATGCACTGATCACGTGGCTGATCATACACTGATCACATAACTGATCATGCACTGATCACGTGACTGATCATGCACTGATCACGTGGCTATCATGCACTGATCACTTGGCTGACATACACTGATCACGTGCCTGGTCATGCACTGATCACGTGGCTGATCATGCACTGATCACGTGACTGATCATGCACTGATCTCGTGTCTGATCATGCACTGATCACGTGGCTATCATGCACTGCTCACGTGGCTGATCATGCCATGATCACGCAGCTACCATGTACTGGTCACATGACTGATCATGCACTGATCACGTGACTGATCATGCAGTGATCACGTGGCTATCATGAACTACTCACGGGCTGATCATGCAATGATCATGTAGCTACCATGTACAGGTCACGCTGAATGATCATACACCCATCAGGTGACTGATCATGCACTGATCACGTGGCTATCATGCACTGATCACGAGACTGATCATGCACTGTTCACGTCTATATCATGCACTGATCACATGACTGGGCACTGATCACGTGGATGATCATACACTAATCTTGTGACAGATCATGCACTGATCACGTGGCTGATCATGCACTGATACGTGACTGATCATGCACTGATCACGTGACTATCATGCACTGATCACGTGACTTAATGGCGCTGACATGTGACTGATCATGCGCTGATCATGTTTGCTATCAT